>NC_057813.1:403875738-403970056 GCF_018294505.1 Triticum aestivum | reverse complement strand
GGCCACGGTGGCACCGGGGCGGGGGCCGGTGGGGCGGCGGGGTGGTGGGGCGACGGGGCGGCGGAGAGTGGTGGGGGCGGCGGCGCGCGTGTGAAGAGAGAGAGAAACAGAGAGAGAGGGGCGGGGTCGGGCGCGGCCGCCGTTAGATGAGTTTAATCTTTACCGTCTGCCCCCCTTTGTCGTCCGCTTTTTTGCTCTTTGCCGTCCGCTAGCGGACGGCAAAGAGGTGGGGCGTTAAGTTTTTTTAATCAGGCGGGTGGGTGGGGGCCACCTCCCTCTTTGCCGTCAGCTGGCGGACGGCAAAGAAATGGTGCATGGCAAAGAGCTTCTTTGTCGTCTGCCCTTTCTTTGCCGTCGGCTTTTCGGTGGCTGATGGCAAAGAGCCTCTTTGCCATCAGCTAGCGGACGGCAAAGATCTGGCAGATGGCAAAGTAGCTGATTCCAGTAGTGTATGAGATGTTCCAGGAGTTGAAATTAATATTTCATGCAAATGCCCGGATTGAGAGATATGAAGTCTCCAATAAGTTCTATAGCTGCAAGATGGAGGAGAATAGTTATGTCAGTGAACATATACTCAAAATGTCTGGGTATAATAATCACTTGATTCAACTCGGAGTTAATCTTCCTGATGATAGTGTCATTGATAGAATTCTTCAATCACTGCCACCACGCTACAAGAGCTTCGTGATGAACTATAATATGCAAGGGATGAACAAGACTATTCCCGAGCTCTTCACGATGCTAAAAGTTGCGGAGGTAGAAATCAAGAAGGAGCATCAAGTGTTGATGATCAACAAGACCACCAGTTTCAAGAAAAAGGGTAAAGGAAAGAAGAAGGGGAACTTCAAGAAGAACGAAAGCAAGTTGCCGCTCAGGATAAGAAACCCAAGTCTGGACCTAAGCCTGAGACCGAGTGCTTCTACTGCAAAGGGACTGGTCACTAGAAGCGGAACTGCCCCAAGTATTTGGCGGATAAGAAGGATGGCAAGGTGAAGAAAGGTATATGTGATATACATGTTATTGATGTGTACCTTACTAATGCTCGCAGTAGCACCTGGGTATTTGATACTGGTTCTGTTGCTAATATTTGCAACTCGAAACAGGGACTACGGATTAAGCAAAGATTGGCTAAGGACGAGGTGACGATGCGCGTGGGAAATGGTTCCAAAGTCGATGTGATCGCGGTCGGCACGCTACCTCTACATCTACCTTTCGGATTAGTTTTAAACCTGAATAATTGTTATTTGGTGTCAGCGTTAAGCATGAACATTATATCTGGATCTTGTTTGATGCGAGATGGTTATTCATTTAAATCAGAGAATAATGGTTGTTCTATTTATATGAGTAATATCTTTTATGGTCATGCACCCTTGAAGAGTGGTCTATTTTTATTGAACCTCGATAGTAGTGATACACATATTCATAATGTTGAAGCCAAAAGATGCAGAGTTAGTAATGATACTGCAACTTATTTGTGGCACTGCCATTTGGGTCATATTGGTGTAAAACGCATGAAGAAACTCCATACTGATGGACTTTTGGAATCACTTGATTATGAATCACTTGGTACTTGCGAACCATGCCTCATGGGCAAGATGACTAAAATGTCGTTCTCCGGAACTATGGAGCGAGCAACAGATTTATTGGAAATCATACATACTGATGTATGTGGTCCAATGAACATTGAGGCTCGCAGCCGGTATCGTTATTTTCTCACCTTCACTGATGATTTTAGAAGATATGGGTATATCTACTTAATGAAATATAAGTCTAAAACATTTGAAAAGTTCAAAGAATTTCAGAGTGAAGTGGAAAATCATCATAACAAGAAAATAAAGTTTCTACGATCTGATAGTGAAGGAGAATATTTGAGTTACGAGTTTGGTCTACACTTGAAACAATGCGGAATAGTTTCGCAACTCATGCCACCCGGAACAGCACAACGTAATGGTGTGTCCGAACGTCGTAATCGTACTTTACTACATATGGTGCGATCAAAGATGTCTCTTACCGATTTACTGCTATCATTTTGGGGTTATGCTTTAGAGACAGCTGCATTCACGTTAAATAGGGCACCATCAAAATCCGTTGAAACGATGCCTTATGAACTGTGGTTTGGCAAGAAACCAAAGTTGTCGTTTCTTAAAGTTTGGGGCTGCGATGCTTATGTGAAAAAACATCAACCTGCTAAGCTCGAACCCAAATTGGAGAAATGTGTCTTCATAGGATACCCAAAGGAGACTATTGGGTACACCTTCTATCACAGATCCGAAGGCAAGACTTTTGTTGCTAAATTTGGATCCTTTCTAGAGAAGGAGTTTCTCTCGAAAGAAGTGAGTGGGAGGACAGTAGTTGATGAGGTAACTATACCTGCTCCCTTATTGGAAAGCAGTTCATCACAGAAACCAGTTCCTGTGACGCCTACACCAATTAGTGAGGAAGTTAATGATATTGATCATGAAACTTCTGATCAAGTTACTACCAAACCTCGTAGGTCAACCAGAGTAAGATCCGCACCAGAGTGGTACGGTAATCCTATTCTGGAGGTCATGTTACTTGACCATGGCGAACCTACAAACTATGAGGAAGCGATGATGAGCCCAGATTCCGCAAAATGGCTTGAGGCCATGAAATCTGAGATGGGATCCATGTATGAGAACAAAGTATGGACTTTGGTTGACTTGCCTGATGATCGGCAAGCCATCGAAAATAAATGGATCCTCAAGAAAAAGACTGATGCTGATGGTAATGTTACTGTCTACAAAGCTCGACTTGTTGTGAAAGGTTTTTGACAAGTTCAAGGGGTTGACTACGATGAGACTTTCTCACCCATAGCGATGCTTAAGTCTGTCCGAATCATGTTAGCAATTGCCGCATTTTATGATTATGAAATTTGGCAAATGGATGTCAAAACTGCATTCCTGAATGGATTTCTGGAAGAAGAGTTGTATATGATGCAATGCTACCTCTTGAGCACTGTGTTGGATTTCCCCCAAGAGGAGAGGATGATGCAGCAAAGTAGCGTAAGTATTTCCCTCAATTTTTGAGAACCAAGGTATCAATCCAGTAGGAGACCACACACAAGTCCCTCATACCTACACAAAACGATAGCTCCTCGCAACCAACGCGATTAGCGGTTGTCAATCCCTTCACGGTCACTTACGAGAGTGAGATCTGATAGAGATGATAAATAATATTTTTTGGTATTTTTGGTATATAGATGCAAAGTGAAAAGTAAAAGGCACACAAAGCAAGTAATAAAGTAATGGAGATTGATATGATGAGAATAGACCCGGGGGCCATAGGTTTCACTAGTGGCTTCTCTCAAGAGCATAGATATTCTACGGTGGGTGAACAAATTGCTGTTGAGCAATTGACAGAATTGAGCATAATTATGAGTATATCTAGGTATGATCATGTATATAGGCATCACGTCCGAGACAAGTAGATCGAAACGATTCTGCATCTACTACTATTACTCCACTCATCGACCGCTATCCAGCATGCATCTAGAGTATTAAGTTAAAAACAAGCTAACGCCTTAAGCAAGATGACATGATGTAGAGGGATAAATTCATGCAATATGATAAAAAAACATCTTGTTATCCTCGATGGCAACAATACAATACGTGCCTTGCTACCCTTCTATCACTGGGAAAGGACACCGCAAGATTGAACCCAAAGCTAAGCACTTCTCCCATTGCAAGAACTACCAATCTAGTTGGCAAAACCAAACGGATAATTCGAAGAGACTTGCAAAGATAACTCAATCATACATAAAAGAATTCAGAGAAGATTCAAATATTGTTCATAGATAAGCTGGATCATAAACCCACAATTCATCGGTCTCAACAAACACACCGCAAAAAGAAGATTACATCGAATAGATCTCCACGAGAGAGGGGCAAAACATTGTATTGAGATCCAAAAAGAGAGAAGAATCCATCTAGCTACTAGCTATGGACCCGAAGGTCTGAAGTAAGCTACTCACACTTCATCGGAGGGGCTATGGTGTTGATGTAGAAGCCCTCCGTGGTGGATGCCCCCTCCGGCAGAGCTCCGGAACAGGCCCCAAGATGGGTTCTCATGGATACAGAAGGTTGCGGCGGCGGAATTAGGTTTTTGGCTCCTGTTCTGATTGTTTGGGGATACGTGGGTATATATAGGAGGAAGGAGTACATCGATGGAGCAATAGGGGGGCCACGAGGCAGGGGGCGCGCCCTAGGGGGGCGCCCCCACCCTCGTGACCGCCTCTTTTGTTCCTTGGAGCAGGGTCCAAGTCTCCTGGATCACGTTCAGTGAGAAAATCACGTTCCCGAAGGTTTCATTCCGTTTGGACTCCGTTTGATATTCCGTTTCTTCGAAACACTGAAATAGGCAAAAAACAACAATTCTGGGCTGGGCCTCCGGTTAATAGGTTAGTCCCAAAAATAATATAAAAGTGGAAAATAAAGCCCAATATAGTCCAAAATAGTAGATAAAGTAGCATGGAGCAATCAAAAATTATAGATACGTTGGAGACGTATCAGGCATCCCCAAGCTTAATTCCTGCTCGTCCTCGAGTAGGTAAATGATAAAAAAGAATTTTTGATGCGGAGTGATACTTTGGCATAATTTCAATGTAAATCTTCTTAATTGTGGCATGAATATTCAGATCCGAAAGATTTAAGACAAAAGTTCATATTGACACAAAAAATAATAATACTTCAAGCATACTAATCAAAGCAATAATGTCTTCTCAAAATAACATGGCCAAAGAAAGTTATCCCTACAAAATCATATAGTCTGGCTATGCTCCATCTTCCCCACATAAAATATTTAAATCATGCACAACCCCGATGACAAGCCAAGCAAATTGTTTCATACTTATGACATTCTCAAAACTTTTTCAATCTTCACGCAATACATGAGCGTGAGCCATGGATATAGCACTATGTGGAATAGAATGGTAGTTGTGGAAAAGACAAAAATAGGGAAGATAGTCTCACATCAACTAGGCATATCAACGGGCTATGGAGATGCCCATCAATAGATATCAATGTGAGTGAGTAGGGATTGCCATGCAACGGATGCACTAGAGCTATAAGTATATGAAAGCTCTTACAAAAGAAACTAAGTGGGTGTGCATCCAACTCGCTTGCTCATGAAGACCTAAGGCATTTTGAGGAAGCCCATCATTGGAATATACAAGCCAAGTTCTATAATGAAAAATTCCCACTAGTATATGAAAGTGACAAAATTAGAGACTCTCTATCATGAAGATCTTGGTGCTACTTTGAAGCACAAGTGTGGTAAAAGGATAGTAGCGTTGTCCCTTCTCTCTTTGTCTCTCATTTTTTTATTTGGGCCTTTCTCTTCTTTTTGGCCTTTTTTTTTATTTTCGTCGGGAGTCTCATCCCGACTTATGGGGAATGATAGTCTCCATCACCCTTTCCTCACTTGGGACAATGCTCTAATAATGATGATCATCACACTTTTATTTTTCTTACAACTCAACAATTACAACCCGATACTTAGAACAAAGTATGACTCTATATGAATGCCTCCGGCGGTGTACCGGGATATGCAATGAATCATGAGTGACATGTATGAAAGAATTATGAACGGTGGCCTTGCCACAAATACGATGTCAACTACATGATCATGCTAGCAATATGACAATGATGGAGCGTGTCATAATAAACGGAACAGTGGAAAGTTGCATGGCAATATATCTCGGAATGGCTATGGAAATGCCATAATAGGTAGGTATGGTGGCTGTTTTGAGGAAGGTATATGGTGGGTGTATGATACCGGCGAAAAGTGCGCGGTATTAGAGAGGCTAGCAAAGGTGGAAGGATGGGGAAAAGTGCGTATAATCCATGGACTCAACATTAGTCATAAAGAACTCATATACTTATTGCAAAAATCTAGAAGTTATCAAAGCAAAGTATTACGCACATGCTCCTAGGGGGATAGATTGGTAGGAAAAGACCATCGCTAGTCCCCGACCTCCACTCATAAGGAAGACAATCAATAAATAAATCATGCTCCGAGTTCATCACATAATGGTTGACCATACGTGCATGCTACGGGAATCACAAACTTCAACACAAGTATTCTTTGAATTCACAACTACTTAACTAGCATGACTCTAATATCATCACCTTCATATCTCAAAACAATTATCAAGCATCAAACTTATCTTAGCATTCAACACACTCAAAAGAAAGTTTCACATATCTTGAATACCAAGTATATTAACATTAAGCAAATTACCATGCTATTAACTACTCTCAAAATAATCTAAGTGAAGCATGAGAGATCAATAGTTTCTTTAAAACAAATCAACCACCATGCTCTAAAAGATCTGAGTGAAGTACTAGAGCAAAAATTATCACGCTCAAAAGATATAAGTGAAGCACTATGAGCAAAACTATCAAGCTCAAAAGATATAAGTGAAGCACATAGATTATTCTAACATATTCCAATTCATGTATGGCTCTCTCAAAAGGTGTGTAAAGCAAGGATGATTGTGGTAAACTTACAAGCAAAGGCGCAAATAATACACGACGCTGCAAGCAAAACACATATCATGTGGTGAATAAAAATATAGCTCCAAGTAAATTACCGATGGAAGTAGACGAAAGAGGGGATGCCTTCCGGGGCATCCCCAAGCTTTGAATTTTTGGTGTCCTTGGATTATCTTGGGGGTGCCATGGGCATCCCCAAGCTTAGGCTCTTGCCACTCCTTGTTCCATAATCCATCAAAAGAATTCACCCAAAACATGAAAACTTCACAACACAAAACTCAATAGAAATCTCGTGAGCTCCGTTAGAGAAAGAAAACAAAAGACTACTTCAAAGGTACTGTAATGAACTCATTCTTTATTTATATTGGTGTTAAACCTACTGTATTACAACTTCTTTATGGATTATAAACTATTTTACTAGCCATAGATTCATCAAAATAAGCAAACAACACACGTAAAACAGAATCTGTCAAAAACAGAACAGTCTGTATCAATCTGTAACTAACGCAAACTTCTGGAACTCCAAAAATCATACCAAAATAGGAAGTCCTTGAAAATTTGTTTCTTGAACAGAAGCAAAAATAATTAACACAAAAGAACATTTCTGTGATTTAACAAAATTATATTCGTGCGTGCAAAGTTTCTGTTTTTCAGTAGAATCAAATCAACTATCATCGTAGGTTATCCTATAGGTTCTACTTGGCACAAACACTAATTAAAAGATAAAACCACACCCAAACATAAGGTAGATGGATTATTTATACCTAAACAGAAGCAAAAATAAAAAAACAAAAATAAAATTGGGTTGCCTCCCAACAAGCGCTATCGTTTAACGCCCCTAGCTAGGCATAAAAGCAAGGATAGATCTAGGTGTTGCCATCTTTGGTAGGCAATCAATAAGTGGCTCTCATGATAGATTCATATGGTAATTTTACTTTCTTTCTATGGAAGTGTTCCATGCCCTTCTTTAAGTGAAATTGGAATCTAATATTCCCTTCCTTCATATCAATAATTGCACCAATCGTTCTAAGGAAAGGTCTACCAAGAATAATAGGACATGAAGGATTGCAATCTATATCAATAACGATAAAATCTACAGGCACATAATTCTTATTTGCAACAATAAGAACATCATTAATTCTTCCCATAGGCTTTTTAATAGTGGAATCCGCAAGATGCAAGTTTAGAGAGCAATCATCAAAGTCACGAAAATCTAGCAAATCACACAAAGTTTTGGGAATAGTAGAGACACTAGCACCCAAATCACACAAAGCATGAAACTCATAATCTTTAATTTTAATTTTAATAGTAGGTTCCCACTCATCATAGAGTTTTCTAGGGATAGAAACTTTCAACTCAAGTTTTTCTTCATAAGATTGCATCAAGGCATCAACAATGTGTTCGGTAAAGGCCTTATTTTGACTATAAGCATGAGGAGAATCTAGCACGGATTGCAACAAGGAAATACAACCAATTAAAGAGCATTTTTCATAATTAAATTCCTTGAGATCGAAAATAGTGGGTTTAGCAACATCTAGGTTTTTATTTCTTTCAATCCCACTTTTATCAAATTCATCATCAAGATCTAGAAACTCCGAATTCTTAGAACGCCTTCTAGGTAAAGGAAGATCATATTCAGTTTCATCAGGATTCATATTGCAAAACAAAGATTTAATGGGGGACACATCAATAACTTTTAGATCTTCATCCTGATTTTCATAGGAATTGGAAGAACACGCTTTAATAAAGGCATCTTTTGAAGCACGCATCCTAGCGGTTCTTTCTTTGCACTCATCAATGGAAATTCTCATGGCTTTGAGAGACTCATTGATATCATGCTTAGGAGGAATAGATCTAAGCTTTAAAGAATCAATTTCAAGAGAAATTCTATCAACATTCCTAGCCAAATCATCAACTTTAAGCAATTTCTCTTCAAGCAAAGCATTAAAATTCTTTTATGAATTCATAAACTCTTTAACACTACTCTCAAATTCAGAGGGCATCTTACTAAAATTTCCATAAGAGTTGTTGTAGGAATTTCCATAATTATTAGAAGGATTACTAGGATAAGGCCTAGGATTAAAATTCCCTCTATACGTGTTGTTTCCAAAACTATTCCTACCAACAAAATTCACATCCATAGATTCATTATTATTCTCAATCAAAGTAGACAAAGGCATATCATTGGGATCAAGAGGAGTACTTTTAGTAGCAAACATTTTCATAAGTTCATCCATCATTTCACTCAAAACATTGATTTCTTCTATAGCATGCACTTTTTTTACTAGAAGATCTTTTGGTGTGCCATTGAGAATAATTAGCCATAATATTATCAAGCAATTTTGTAGCATCTCCTAACGTAATTTCCATAAACGTGCCTCCCGCGGCCGAATCTAAAAGATTTCTAGAAGCAAAATTCAATCCGGCATAAAATTTTTGTATGATCATCCATAAATTCAAACCATGAGTAGGGCAATTGCGAAGTATCAATTTCATTCTTTCCCAAGATTGGGCAACATGCTCATGATCAAGTTGTTTAAAATTCATAATATCATTCCTAAGAGTGATGATCTTAGTGGGAGGAAAATACTTAGAGATAAAAGCATCTTTGCACTTGTTCCAAGAATCAATACTATTTTTAGGCAAAGACGAAAACCAAACTTTAGCACGATCTCTAAGTGAAAACGGAAATAACTTCAATTTGACAATATTGTTATCCATATCTTTCTTCTTTTGCATATCACATAAATCAACAAAATTGTTTAGATGAGTAGCGGCATCTTCACTAGGAAGGCCGGCGAATTGATCTTTCATAACAAGATTCAACAAAGCGGTATTGATTTCACAAGACTCATCATTATTAAGAGGAGCAATCAGAGTACTAAGAAAATCATTATTATTGGTATTCGAGAAGTCACACAATTTGGTATTATCTTGCGCCATGGCGACAAGTAATCCAACACACAAGCAAACAGAAAGGCAACGGGAAAAGGCAAACGGGAAAGAGAGGAGGAGGTTGGGAAAGAGAGGGCGAACAAAACGGCAAGGGTGAAGTGGGGGAGAGGAAAACGAGAGGCAAATGGCAAATAATGTAATGCGAGAGATAGGGATTGTGATGGGTACTTGGTATGGTTGACTTGCTTGCGTGAGCCTTCCCGGCAACGACGCCAAAAATTCTTCTTGCTACCTCTTGAGCACTGCGTTGGATTTCCCCGAAGAGGAGAGGATGATGCAGCAAAGTAGCGTAAGTATTTCCCTCAGTTTTTGAGAACCAAGGTATCAATCCAGTAGGAGACCACGCACAAGTCCCTCGTACCTACACAAAATGATAGCTCCTCGCAACCAACGCGATTAGGGGTTGTCAATCCCTTCACGGTCACTTACGAGAGTGAGATCTAATAGAGATGATAAATATTATTTTTTGGTATTTTTGGTATATAGATGCAAAGTGAAAAGTAAAAGGCAAAGTAAAAAATGAAGCAAGTAATAAAGTAATGGAGATTGATATGATGAGAATAGACCCGGGGGCCATAGGTTTCACTAGTGGCTTCTCTCAAGAGCATAGATATTCTACGGTGGGTGAACAAATTACTGCTGAGCAATTGACAGAATTGAGCATAATTATGAGTATATCTAGGTATGATCATGTATATAGGCATCACGTCCAAGACAAGTAGATCGAAACGTATCTACATCTACTACTATTACTCCACTCATCGACCGCTATCCAGCATGCATCTAGAGTATTAAGTTAAAAACAAAGTAACGCCTTAAGCAAGATGACATGATGTAGAGGGATAAATTCATGCAATATGATAAAAACCCCATCTTGTTATCCTCGATGGCAACAATACAATATGTGCCTTGCTGCCCCTTCTGTCACTGGGAAAGGACACCGCAAGATTGAACCCAAAGCTAAGCACTTCTCCCATTGCAAGAACTACCAATCTAGTTGGCCAAACCAAACCGGTAATTCGAAGAGACTTGCAAAGATAACTCAATCATACATAAAAGAATTCAGAGAAGATTCAAATATTGTTCATAGATAAGCTGGATCATAAACCCACAATTCATCAGACTCAACAAACAAACCGCAAAAATAAGATTACATCGAATAGATCTCCACGAGAGAGGGGGAGAACATTGTATTGAGATCCAAAAAGAGAGAAGAAGCCATCTAACTACTAGCTATGGACCCGAAGGTCTGAAGTAAACTACTCACAATTCATCGGAGGGGCTATGGTGTTGATGTAGAAGCCCTCCGTGGTGGATGCCCCCTCCGGCGGAGCTCCGGAACAGGCCCCAAGATGGGATCTCGTGGATACAGAAGGTTGCGGCGGTGGAATTAGGTTTTTGGCTCCTGTTCCGATCGTTTGGGGATACGTAGGTATATATAGGAGGAAGGAGTACATCGATGGAGGAACACGGGGGCCACGAGGCAGGGGGCGCACCCTAGGGGGGCGCCCCCCACCCTCGTGACCGCCTTTTTTGTTCCTTGGAGCAGGGTCTGATGGGGTTGTGTACCTAGGGTAGGATCATGGACCTGATCCAAGTAACTTACCCTAGGACATCCTTAGAAGAGGTCGCCTTCCAGTCGACCAACGAGGATTCACTCGACTGGCCTGAAGGACTCGACCACGAAGACTCACTCGACCACCAGGAGGTCAAGAGGCACTCTGCACTGCAACGGCCTGTAATCAAGTAGACTTTATGATAGTAAAGGCACTTTATGTGGGGCGTTACCAGTAACTCCCCAGACTTAACTCACCTTAAACCCTCTCCTGCGTGGGCTGGCTAGGGTCCTGGCGCACTCTATATAAGCCACCCTCCTCCACAGGCAGGGGGGTTCGGGACCTTGTAATTCATACATTCATAATCCACTCGACCGCCTCCGGGCTCCGAGACGTAGGGCTGTTACTTCTTCCGAGAAGGGCCTGAACTCGTACATCCTTTGTGCTTACAACCTCTCCATAGCTAGGACCTTGCCTCTCCATACCTACCCCCCACTCTACTGTCAGGCTTAGAACCACGACAGTTGGCGCCCACCGTGGGGCCGGTGTTTTAGCGATTTTGTGGAGAAGTTGCGATTCTTCCGAGTACTCTCATCATGGTGTCTGCTGGAGTTTTGGTCAAGGGTCAAGAGATCCGTCTCGGCACTCTCACCTTCATCGCCGACGACTCCGCATGGCTCCAGGAGGCTCCACTCGACGTAGACGCGCTCCCCGTCCGCGGTGCGACGCATTTTCGCGCATGTGTCCGCGGCGTTCTGCTGCGGCAACCGTCGACCCAGTATCGGTCGGCTCCTCCATCGTCCACCCTCCCGGTCTCCCGCCAGCGCAAGCGCTCAGGCCGGTCGAGGCTTCAGCGATGGGTGAGTCACGCGGTGGCTCGCCAATCGGCCACTACACAAGTTGCGGCAATCGAGCCCAACGAATCTCTCTACGGCTTGTTCGATCAGTCGACTGGCTCCGGAGAGACTGCATCCGAGTGCGGAAGCAGTGATCCAGCGGCGGAAATCTTGATGGTCGACGGGCCCCACAGCCCTCCTGGCTTCGCCCGTGGTGGTGGAGCAGGTGACGGCGGCGACCCTGCACGAGACTACGAAGAGTACCAGCCCGAGCCACTCGACTCTCTGCAAAGAGAAGAGCTTCGCCGCAGGAACGAGGATCCCCTGCGTATTCCCATCGCAGGAGAAACCCCCGAGGCTCGTGCCTTGGAGGAGGCGCGTCTGGCCAATTTGGCCGAGCGCACTCGACTGGAGAACCTTCAGCGAGCACTCGACGAGCGCGCGCGGCAACGAGTTCCCGACACCAGTCGACGTCAACTCTTCCCGCCGACTCAGGTATATCGAACCCCAATTCAGAATTTAGCAGCTGCGACCCGTATAGCAGAGTCCATTCAGCCTTCGCAGTCGGAAGCTGGCAGAGGTTTGCTGCAGATCAGGGATCTGCTCCGGGCAGCAGGAGATCAGAATTCAGCCGTGTCTCAGTCGCGCAACAGAATTCACAGTCGATCTGTCACTGTGAATACGGTTCAGTCGGCTCACAGCCCCAGATCGCCTCCGCGGCGCGAAGGGCGTGAGAATCGGCGAGATCAATATGGCGACAGACTCGACCGAGATGATAGGCGTCGAGTGCCCTATTCCCCTCCGAGGGGTGGGTCTTACGCTCCTCGGCAGCCAGATGATAGGCGTCAGTACAGTACAGGGCGTAGGGTTCCAGTTGACCCCAGAGAGCCAGGCTTCGACGCGCGATCCATTATCGTGCAAGGGTTGGTCGACCGGAACAGAGCCCATCGAGGCGCACTCGACAGAGATGTACCCACGAGCAGTCGAGTACATGTTTCTGGTCCTGAATGTTTCAGCAGAGCTATCAGAGCCGCAGTTATCCCCCCCAATTTCAGGTTGGCAACAGGAGTCAGCAAGTTCACTGGTGAGTCTAAGCCTGAAACTTGGCTTGAAGACTACCGAGTGGCAGTTCAGATCGGTGGTGGGAACGACGAGGTGGCCATGAAGCATTTGCCCCTCATGTTGGAAGGTTCTGCCAGGGCATGGTTGACTCAATTACCTCCTAGCAGCATTTACACTTGGGAAGATCTGTCCCGAGTGTTCGTCAGAACGTTTGAAGGGACTTGCAAGCGACCAGCGGGATTGACAGAGTTGCAAGTCTGCGTGCAGAAAACTAATGAGACTCTCAGAGAGTATATTCAGAGGTGGATCACTTTGCACCACACTGTGGAAAATGTCTCTGATCATCAGGCAGTATGCGCCTTCAAAGACGGCGTCAAGAACAGAGAACTGAGTTTGAAATTTGGTCGAACCGGTGACATGACCTTGAGTCGGATGATGGAGATTGCTACCAAGTACGCCAACGGCGAAGAAGAAGACCGACTCCGAAGCGGCAAGCACAAGCCGAGTCAGTCGGAAAAAGGAAACACCAGTCGGAAACAGAAGCGGAAGGCTGAACCGGCAGCTCCTGGAGAGGCTCTGGCCGTGACTCAAGGAAAGTTTAAGGGGAAACCAAAAGGATCCTGGAACCCCAAGAAGGTAAAGGATAAAGAAGGGAACGACGTGATGGATATGCCGTGTCACATTCACACGAAGAAAGATGAAGAGGGGAATATCATTTACCCAAAGCACACCACTCGCCAATGTCGACTCCTGATCCAGCAGTTTCAGGGAAAACAGTCTAAGGACAAGGAGAAGGAGTCGGACAAGGCCGAAGACAAAGAGGACAGTGAGGGAGGATATCCGCATATCAACTCCACTCTGATGATCTTTGCAGATGTGGAAAGCAGAAGTCGACTGAAAGTGATTAACCGAGAGGTGAACATGGTTGCCCCAGCAAAGGCAAATTATCTGAAGTGGTCTCAAACACCCATCACATTCGACCAATCTGATCACCCGACTCATATTGCCACCCCCGGGAGGCAAGCTTTGGTGGTCGATCCAGTTGTCGAAGGCACTCGACTGACAAAGGTGCTGATGGATGGTGGAAGTGGGCTGAACTTATTGTATGCAGACACATTGAAAGGTATGGGCATTCCGATGTCCCGACTGAGCACTAGTAACATGAGCTTCCATGGAGTTATACCAGGGAAGAAGGCCGAGTCACTCGGCCAGATAGCTTTGGACGTAGTGTTTGGTGATTCGAAGCATTTTCGCAAAGAAAAGTTGACGTTTGAGGTCGTGGATTTTCAAAGTGCATATCATGCCATTTTGGGGAGACCAGCCTATGCACGGTTCATGGCTCGACCATGTTACGTGTACCTCAAATTGAAGATGCCCGGTCCCAAAGGTGTGATCACTGTCACCGGTGATAGGAAAAAGGCAGAGGAGTGCTTTCAGAAGGGCTCCAAGATTGCCGATTCCCAAGTGACAGCGGTCGAGTTCGAAGAATACAAGCAAAACGCAGATCCGAGTGACTTGCTGCGATCCAAGAAGCCCGCCACAGAGTCTGCATTCCAGTCGTCCGGTGAGACGAAGCCTGTTCACATTCACCCGACCGACCCCGAAGCAGCTCCGACCCGCATCTCCACAACACTCGACCCAAAATAGGAAGAAGCGCTCATCCAGTTCCTCCGTGAGAACTGGGACATTTTTGCATGGAAGCCCGCTGACATGCCAGGTGTTCCCAGGGGACTGGCTGAGCATCGCCTAAGAGTCGACTCGTCTGCAAAACCAGTCAAAGAGCATCTTCGGCGGTCCGCCGTCCAGAAGAGAAAGGCCATCGGTGAAGAAGTGGCTCGACTGTTGGCGGCAGGATTTATCCGAGAGATATACCACTCCGAGTGGCTCGCTAATGTCGTCATGGTTCCTAAGAAGGACAAGTCGCTCCGAATGTGCATTGATTTCAAGCACATCAACCGGGCCTGCCCGAAAGATCACTTTCCTCTCCCTCGCATAGATCAAATTGTTGACTCGACCGCGGGATGCGAGAGGTTGTCTTTTTTAGATGCTTACTCCGGGTACCACCAGATCCGTCTGTACGGGCCCGATGAGGTAAAAACAGCTTTCATCACTCCATTCGGGTGCTTCTGCTATATCACCATGCCATTCGGCCTCAAGAATGCCGGAGCCACATTTATGCGAATGATTCAGAAGTGTCTACTCACCCAAATCAGTCGGAATGTGGAAGCTTATATGGATGATATTGTTGTCAAGTCACGAAAAGGTTCCGACCTGCTCGCTGACCTCGCCGAAACATTTGCCAACCTCAGAAGGTATGATATCAAGCTCAATCCATCAAAGTGCACATTTGGAGTTCCTGGTGGCAAGTTACTCGGTTTTCTCGTTTCCGAACGGGGAATCGACGCTAACCCAGAGAAGATTGGCACTATTCTCCGAATGAAACGCCCTGTGCGAGTGCACGATGTCCAGAAGCTTACTGGATGCTTGGCCGCATTAAGTCGATTCATCTCACGACTCGGTGAAAAGGCACTGCCTCTTTACCGACTGATGAAGAAGGCTGACAAGTTCGAGTGGACTCCAGAAGCTGATGCAGCGTTTGCCGAGCTAAAAGCTCTGCTCTCCACCCAGCCGGTGCTTGCTGCTCCAATCAGCAAAGAGCCTCTGTTGCTCTACATCGCAGCCACAGGACAAGTCGTCAGTACTGTGCTAACGGTCGAGCGGGAAGAAGAAGGAAAAGCTCTCAAAGTTCAGCGCCCAGTGTATTATTTGTCTGAAGTCTTGACTCCATCCAAGCAGAGATATCCTCATTATCAGAAGCTTGTGTATGGAATATACATGACCACAAAGAAGGTTGCTCATTATTTCTCTGACCATTCCATCACAGTCGTCAGCGACGCTCCACTATCAGAGATTTTGCACAACAGAGATGCAACTGGTCGAGTGGCCAAATGGGCGATTGAACTTCTTCCCCTTGATATCAAGTTTGAGGCAAAGAAAGCCATTAAGTCCCAGGCGATAGCAGATTTCCTCGCCGAGTGGATTGAACAACAGCAGCCGACTGAAGTTCACTCGGAGCATTGGACCATGTTTTTCGATGGCTCTAAGATGTTGAATGGTTCCGGTGCTGGGGTTGTCCTGGTTTCCCCCAGAGGAGATAAGCTCAGATATGTGCTCCAGATTCACTTTGATTCCTCCAACAATGAGGCAGAATATGAGGCCCTCCTATATGGGTTGCGCATGGCCATTTCACTCGGCGTCCGTCGCCTAATGGTCTATGGCGACTCGGATTTAGTGGTCAATCAGGTGATGAAAGAGTGGGACGTGAGAAGCCCAGCCATGACTGGATACTGCAGTGCAGTGAGGAAGCTGGAGAAGAAGTTCGAGGGGTTGGAGCTCCATCATATACCCCGACTGAAAAATCAAGCAGCTGATGATCTAGCAAAGATAGGTTCCAAGAGAGAAGCCATTCCGAGTGGTGTGTTCTTGGAGCATATACACACTCCGTCAGTCAAAGAAGATCCTTTCACCGAAGAAACTCCGCAGCCCAAGAGCGCCACAGATCCGACTGAAGTTGAAGTCCCAGCGGTGGTCGACTTGATCATGGAGGTTTTGGTGGTCATTCCCGACTGGACGATTCCGTATGTCGCATATATCTTGAGGAAAGAGCTTCCGGAGGATGAGGAAGAGGCTCGACAGATCGTCCGTCGATCTAAGGCCTTTACCGTAATCAAAGGACAATTATACAGAGAAAGCGCGACTGGAGTCGGTCAGAAGTGCATAACACCAGAAGAAGGTCGACTCATCCTCAATGATATTCACTCGGGGACCTGTGGTCATCATGCGTCCTCTCGGACCATCGTGGCCAAAGCATACCGAGCCGGATTTTACTGGCCCAAGGCGAATGAGATGGCAAAAGAGATAGTAGATAAGTGCGAGGGATGTCAGTTCTACTCGAATATGTCGCACAAGCCTGCGTCAGCTTTGAAGACCATCCCACTCGTCTGGCCTTTTGCAGTTTGGGGGCTGGACATGATCGGTCCTTTGAGAACAGGACGAAGTGGCTTCACGCATGTACTGGTGGCAGTCGACAAGTTCACCAAGTGGATCGAGGCTAAACCAATCAAGAGCCTTGACACCGGTACTGCTGTTAGCTTCATCAGGGAACTAATATTCAGATATGGAGTCCCGCACAGCATCATTACGGATAATGGGTCGAACTTTGACTCAGAGGAATTCAGAGCTTTCTGCGACTCCCAGGGCACACGGGTCGACTACGCATCAGTCGCCCATCCGCAGTCGAATGGACAAGCAGAGCGAGCTAATGGACTGATTCTCAAGGGACTGAAGCCTCGACTGATGCGTGATCTCAAACACGCGGCTGGAGCTTGGGTCGACGAACTTCCATCTGTACTCTGGGGACTGCGGACCACGCCTAATCGGTCGACCGGAAGAACTCCATTCTTCTTGGTCTATGGAGCTGAAGCAGTCTTGCCGAGTGATCTTCTCCACAATGCTCCTCGAGTTGAAATCTACAACGAAGCAGAAGCTGAACAAGCGCGGCAGGACGCAGTCGACCTTTTAGAGGAAGAAAGGGAGATGGCTCTGATCCGATCGACCATCTACCAACAAGTTCTGCGCCGTTTCCACGCCCGAAATGTGAGAGGTCGAGCCTTCCAGGAAGGGGATTTGGTTCTCCGAGTGGATCAGCACAAACCACACAAGCTTGCTCCTTCTTGGGAAGGCCCCTTCATCGTCACCAAGGTTCTCCACAACGGGGCGTACCGTCTTTACAACGTCGAGCATAATATCGACGAGCCCCGAGCTTGGAACGCGGAGCTACTCCGCCCATTTTACACTTAAGTTTTATCACTCGGATGAGTTGCAATAAAGTACTTTTGTAGTTCATGGACCTCAAAACAATAGTGTCATAGTTCCTCCACAATATCTGTCACTTTTTATTTTTATTTTCCAATAAAATTCCCCTCAGTGGGTGACTTAGTTGCGAATCCGTTTCGCCTAAGTTTGTAAAAATCCTACCGAGTGGTGAGCCAGACTCCCACTCAGAGGCTTAGCTGCGAATCCGTTTCGCCTAAGTTATCAAAATCCTGCCGAGTGAAGAGCAATCCTCTCACTCGGGGGCTTAGCTGCAGTCCAAGCACTCGCCTAAGTTGTAAAAATCCTACCGAGTGGTGAGCCAGGCTCCCACTCGGAGGCTTAGCTGCGAATCCGTTTCGCCTAAGTTATCAAAATCCTACCGAGTGGTAAGCCAGCCTTCCACTCGGAGGCTTAGCTGCAGCCTTGTGCTCGCCTAAGTTATCAAAATCCTGCCGAGTGAAGAGCAATCCTCTCACTCGGAGGCTTAGCTGCAGCCTCGTGCTCGCCTAAGTTATCAAAATCCTACCGAGTGAAGAGCAACCCTCTCACTCGGGGGCTTAGCTGCAGCCTTGTGCTCGCCTAAGTTATCAAAATCCTGCCAAGTGAAGAGCAATCCTCTCACTCGGAGGCTTAGCTGCAGCCTCGTGCTCGCCTAAGTTATCAAAATCCTACCGAGTGAAGAGCAACCCTCTCACTCGGGGGCTTAGCTGCAGTCCAAGCACTCGCCTAAGTTGTAAAAATCCTACCGAGTGGTGAGCCAGGCTCCCACTCGGAGGCTTAGCTGCGAATCCGTTTCGCCTAAGTTATCAAAATCCTGCCGAGTGAAGAGCAATCCTCTCACTCGGGGGCTTAGCTGCAGCCATGTGCTCGTCTAAGTTATCAAAATCCTGCCGAGTGAAGAGCAATCCTCTCACTCGGGGGCTTAGCTGCAGCCATGTGCTCGTCTAAGTTATCAAAATCCTACGAGTGGTAAGCCAGCCTTCCACTCGGAGGCTTAGCTGCAGCCTCGTGCTCGCCTAAGTTATAAAAATCCTACCGAGTGAAGAGCAACCCTCTCACTCGGGGGCTTAGCTGCAGTCCAAGCACTCGCCTAAGTTGTGAAAATCCTACCGAGTGAAGAGCAATCCTCTCACTCGGAGGCTTAGCTGCAGCCTCGTGCTCGCCTAAGTTATCAAAATCCTACCGAGTGGTAAGCCAGCCTTCCACTCGGAGGCTTAGCTGCAGCCTCGTGCTCGCCTAAGTTATAAAAATCCTACCGAGTGAAGAGCAACCCTCTCACTCGGGGGCTTAGCTGCAGTCCAAGCACTCGCCTAAGTTGTGAAAATCCTACCGAGTGAAGAGCAATCCTCTCACTCGGAGGCTTAGCTGCAGCCTCGTGCTCGCCTAAGTTATCAAAATCCTACCGAGTGGTAAGCCAGCCTTCCACTCGGAGGCTTAGCTGCAGCCTCGTGCTCGCCTAAGTTATAAAAATCCTACCGAGTGAAGAGCAACCCTCTCACTCGGAGGCTTAGCTGCAGTCCAAGCACTCGCCTAAGTTGTGAAAATCCTACCGAGTGAAGAGCAACCCTCTCACTCGGGGGCTTAGCTGCAGCCCTGTGCTCGCCTAAGTTACAAAAATCCTACCGAGTGAAGAGCAACCCTCTCACTCGGGGGCTTAGCTGCAGTCCAAGCGCTCGCCTAAGCACGGCACCTTGCTTTGAACCTGCAAAAGACATTCCGAGCCGAAGGCAATCGTATTCAAGCACCAAATCCAAGTTTGAATCGACATCTAAAGGAACCGAAAGTGCTCAGGCGTCAAGCCTGTTAAGGTTTGTCGGTTACAATTTCACTCGGCATACCGAGGCAAATTTAAAGCGTCGAGCCAGAAGAAGTTTTTTACCCCTCCTGTGGAGGGCTGGAAGGTGCAACAAATTCATCAAGGTCAATCCCGTCGGCGATCCGAGTGGCAGCTGCAAGGAAAGTTTCCATAAAGGATCTGAAGTCGTGCTTCTTGGTATTGGCCACCCGAAGGGCCGCCAGCTTCTCTTCTCGCGCATCTTTGCAGTGGACTCGGGCCAGACACAGAGCGACATCTGCACCACACCGAGCCGAGGACTTCTTCCACTCCTGCACTCGACCAGGGATCGTGTTCAAGCGGGCCATCAGCGACTCAAGGTCATTCTGAAGTGTCTCCTCAGGCCAGAGCGTCGAGTCGATGCGAGATGTGGCGGCCTTCAGCCTTGCGAGATAGTCCACGACAGCTGCAACACGAGACTCCAGTCGGAAAACATCCATGGCAACTTCGTCGTTCACCGGAGAATTGACGGGGTCAAGGTTTGGCTCCAGTCGGCTGGTTTCTTCTTCAAAGTTTTGACAAAATTCTGCAAGGGTGATCACTAAGTCAAGGAGATAGTCGAATGGAAAAAGCCACAATTGGAAATATTTGCCAAACATGGAGGTCTACCTTCAAGCATAAGGAACAACTTCTTGGCAAGGCCACTCAGGAAGGCCTCCAGTTCAGTTTTCTTCTCAGTCAATTTGCTGACTTGGTCGGTCAGGGCAGCTTTGTCAGTTTTCAGTCGACTGACCTCCTTGTTGGCAATCCCAAGAGCAGCTTTCAGATTGGTATTGTCTTGTTCGAGCTTGGTGACTGAAGCTAACTTCTCGTCAGCAAGCTTGATCTTCTCAGCTAGCTCAAGGTCTTTCTTCTGCTGGGCCTCCCTTACCTTACCTGCAAGTTACAGCAAGATCAGATGCTGAAACAAGCAAGGGGAAAAGCAGTCGTCAGGGTCTCACCAAACATACCTTCGGTCTCCTCCTTTGCCTTTGTCAGCTTCTCCTGAACCAGCTTCAAGCTCAGCTCGACTTGAGTATGTTTTTGTTCCAGCTCTGAGTAGCGAGCCACAAGATCACAGGAGTTCTGTGAAGAACCAATCGACTAAATGTCAAATATAATTCACTTCCGAGTGAAAAAGGGATAAACACACGTTTCTAAGACTACAGCCAAATACAAGCATTCGACCGTAGTCTCGGGGACTACACCCAGTGGGTGCACTCAGCGTGCCCCCACTAATCCTGTTGAAGACAAAGTCGACCAGTCGACCTCAAAAAAAAAGAGAGATGCATTCTCTAAGACTGTGATCAACTGCAAGCAGTCGACCACAGTCTCGGGGACTACACCCAGTGGGTGCACTCAGCGTGCCCCCACCGGTTTGTGAAATCCAGTCGACATAGTCGACTGAAAGAAAAATTGACGTCATAAAGCCTAAAGCCGACTGCCAGCAGTCGACCTTAGCCTTGGGGACTACACCCAGTGGGTGCACTCAGCGTGCCCCCACCGGTTTGTGAAGTCCAGTCGACCAGTCGACTGACAGAAAGATTGACATCATAAAGCCTAAGGCCGACTGCCAGCAGTCGACCTTAGCCTTGGGGACTACACCCAGCGGGTGCACTCAGCGTGCCCCGCTAACGGTTTACCCAGGGGCCTCAGGGCCCCTAACACGGAGTTTATTCGACACACCCAGTGGGTGACTAATATAAATTCCGGAAAAGAAAAGTTTTTGGTAGCATATCCAACAGAACAAACAGCGGTCGACTGACCTGGACATTGCTTTGGAGGGCAGAACTGGCGTCATAAGCTGCCTGGCTCGCGTCCCGGATGGTCTTCAGCTGCTCCATCATGAGTCCCGCCTGGCGTATTGCCTCCTTCGCTGCGCCAGCTTGGTCCTCTGGGACGTGGTGCGTCGTAAAGAGGGAGGGCTGCTGAGCACTCGTCAGTGGATTTGCGAAGGACACCGTGTGTCGAGTGGTGTTCCCTTCCTCCACAGTCAGAATCTCAGGCGCCGTCACATCCTGAGGTACCTTACTGGCGGACGCTTTCCGACTCCTCCTGCGTGTCAGTGGTTCTTCATCCTCGTCGTCGTCAGGGAGATTGATAACAGTGTTGGGTGGAGCTGCGGAGAAGGATCAGGATCAGAGATCGCGAGTCAGTCGACTAAGAACGGTGTTAAGAACACAGTACCTGGATTCGAAGTTGCTGCATCCTCCATCTCGTGGTCATCAGCCCGGGCCGAGGTCTCAGAAGTAGCAGCACTGCAACTCCAAAGGATCAGTCGACTAACTTCAGCGTCGACCAGAGATAAAGTTCGCACAGAATAAGAAAATATGAGCAGCACAATTACCCTGATATGGTGGGGATGGACACCTTCATCTTCGGCAGGAGCTTGGTCGGCTTTGGCGGAGCCCCCCTAGGCTGCTTCGGCGCCTTTTCAGTCGGCGCTGGAGAAGTGGTCCTAGGGCGCTTGGTCGACTGCGTCGCAACCCCCTTGCCACGTTCAGTCGAAGGGTCGTGGACGAGCTTCGACCGCCTTTCCGAGCGCGGTGGCACGACCTCCTCCTCTTCCTCCTCGTCTTCGGCGTCATCATCATCGCCGTCGTCATCATCATCGTCGTCGTCGTCCCCTGCAACGTCCGAGTCCCATTCCTCCTCGTCCTGGCTCTCGCCCCCACTCGCCTCACCCTCCTCAGTCGGAGTTTGTGCCCCATTGGGCATCGAGTACAGCTCGGTGAGGGCCTAGCAGATATCAAGACAATGATCAGTCGACCAGTCGGCAGAGTAAACAGAGATGAATGCGACAAGAATGCAGTGGAGAGCAGGGCAAGTGTACCTTATTTGGATCACTGTTGTGGTCGAGTGGAGGAATCCTTCTGGCTCCGCGTGGGTTGTCCTTGTTTCCGGTGACGGCTACCATCCATCTTTCCAGAGTGACATCGTCGACTGCTTCTGGATGGACTCTAGTCTCGTCTTCGGTCCCACAGTACAACCACATGCAGTGGCTCCGGAACTGGAGAGGCTGGATGCGACGCCTGAGGAAAACCTCCAGGAGGTCCATGCCCGTCACTCCCTCCCGAACCAACTGCACCACGCGCTCCATCAACATCTTCACGTCAGCTTTCTCCTCCGGAATCAGCTTCAGAGGGGAAGGCTTGCTCACTCGGTCCATGGTGAACGGAGGGAGTCCACTCGACTGCCCTGGCGTCGACTGGACCTGGCAGTAGAACCAAGTCGACTGCCAGCCTCTGACGGACTCGGGAAAGGTCATGGGCGGGAAGGTGCTCTTATTCCTCACCTGAATCCCCAGGCCTCCGCACATTTGGACGACTCGGGTTCTCTCATCACCTGGGCTCGCCTTCTTCACGGTCTGAGATCGACACGTGAATATATGTTTGAACAAACCCCAGTGCGGTCGACAGCCCAAGAAACCCTCACACATGGACACGAACGCGGCAAGATAGGCAATGGAGTTTGGGGTAAAGTGGTGGAGCTGCGCTCCGAAGAAGTTCAAAAAGCCACGAAAGAAAACACTCGGTGGCAAGGAAAACCCGCGATCAACATGGGTGGCCAAAAGCACACACTCACCCTCTTCTGGCTGGGGCTGCCACTCCTTCCCCGGAAGCCTCGCAGCTCCGTGGGGGATCAAGCCCTCGTTGGCCATGTCGAGGAGGTCATTCTCCGTGATGGTCGACTGGATCCAGTCTCCTTGGACCCAGCCCTTCGGCAGGCGGGATCTGGACGAGGACCCTCCGCGGCTGGTGGATCTTCCTTTCGCCTTCTCCGATGCCGACGCCTTCTTTGCGCGCTCCAGCGCCGCCGTCTTCTCCTTGGCCATGGTCGCCGGCGAGATGCGCAAAGGGAAGTGGTGCGGGGGCGAGAGCGAGCACGCTGAGCAGGGAGGAAGGAAGCAGAGAGAGGGGAAGAATGCTAAGGCGCAGCACAGAAATCCTCGCCGGGCACATTTATAAGGTCCCTTCCGAGTGGATGACAGGTGGGCCCGGGCGATCTAATCATATCTGGAACAGTTATGCAGGCGGGATACGTGGCGAAAAAGGCGGCGCGGAGATCGAGGCGTCCATGCCCCGTCCCATCCGAACGCCGCGGTCCGCCCCGCTTCGCGCGCGCCCCAAAATTTCGCATCCCGCGGAATCCGCGAGCAACAAATCAGTCTGTCAGGCGCGGTGTTTCCGGCGATCCGTCGCTCGGAGATCGTCGAAGCCTGAAAGATCACTCGACGCAAAAACAGAATGGATCAAGTTGACTGAAGGCAATTTGTTTCCTGTCGACAAAGGGATTCTTTGGTCCAGAACAGCGCACAACCGGAGCGCAAAGGTTAATCGGAAACGACATCAACTCCTTCTTCACTCGAAGCCTCGATCCATTCGGGGGCTAATGATGGGGTTGTGTACCTAGGGTAGGATCATGGACCTGATCCAAGTAACTTACCCTAGGACATCCTTAGAAGAGGTCGCCTTCCAGTCGACCAACGAGGATTCACTCGACTGGCCTGAAGGACTCGACCACGAAGACTCACTCGACCACCAGGAGGTCAAGAGGCACTCTGCACTGCAACGGCCTGTAATCAAGTAGACTTTATGATAGTAAAGGCACTTTATGTGGGGCGTTACCAGTAACGCCCCAGACTTAACTCACCTTAAACCCTCTCCTGCGTGGGCTGGCTAGGGTCCTGGCGCACTCTATATAAGCCACCCTCCTCCACAGGCAGAGGGGTTCGGCACCTTGTAATTCATACATTCATAATCCACTCGACCGCCTCCGGGCTCCGAGACGTAGGGCTGTTACTTCTTCCGAGAAGGGCCTGAACTCGTACATCCTTTGTGCTTACAACCTCTCCATAGCTAGGACCTTGCCTCTCCATACCTACCCCCCACTCTACTGTCAGGCTTAGAACCACGACAGGGTCCAAGTCTCCTGGATCACGTTCGGTGAGAAAATCACGTTCCCGAAGGTTTCATTCCGTTTGGACTCCGTTTGATATTCCGTTTCTTTGAAACACTGAAATAGGCAAAAAACAGCAATTCTGGGCTGGGCCTCCGGTTAATAGGTTAGTCCCAAAAACAATATAAAAGTGGAAAATAAAGCCCAATATAGTCCAAAACAGTAGATAAAGTAGCATGGAGCAATAAAAAATTATAGATACGTTGGAGACATATCATGCAACCAGAAGGTTTTGTCGATCCAAAAGGTGCTAACAAAGTTTGCAAGCTCCAGCGATCCATTTATGGACTGGTGCAAGCCTCTCGGAGTTGGAATAAACATTTTGATAGTGTGATCAAACCATATGGTTTTATACAGACTTTTGGAGAAGCCTGTATTTACAAGAAAGTGAGTGGGAGCTCTGTAGCATTTCTGATATTATATGTAGACGACATATTGTTGATTGGAAATGATATAGAATTTCTGGATAGAATAAAAGGATACTTGAATAAAAGTTTTTCAATGAAAGACCTCGGTGAAGCTGCTTATATATTGGGCATCAAGATCTATAGAGATAGATCAAGACGCTTAATTGGACTTTCACAAAGCACATACCTTGATAAAGTTTTGAAAAAAATTCAAAATGGATCAAGCAAAGAAAGGGTTCTTGCCTATATTACAAGGTGAAGTTGAGTTAGACTCAATGCCCGACCACTGCAGAAGATAGAAAGAAAATGAAAGATGTTCCCTATGCTTCAGCCATAGGCTCTATCATGTATGCAATGTTGTGTACCAGACCTGATGTGTGCCTTGCTATTAGTTTAGCAGGGAGGTACCAAAGTAACCAGGAGTGGATCACTGGACATCGGTCAAGAATATCCTGAAATACCTGAAAAGTACTTAAGGATATTGTTGTAGGGTCAAACCCTAGGTGGGATCTTTTCACATTTGGAGGGGGAAAAGGAGGAAAAACACTCAAGAACACCAAGAGCAAAACTCTCAAACAAACCCAAATATCACATCCACTAGAGTAGCATACATGAGATCCACAAGATTACAAGATCAATTCAAGGAGAGTAGCACTAGGTAAGTTCTTCCCACTAGGTGAGGTCTTGATGATCTTCTCCAAGAGGAGGCCTTGACAATCCAAAGGATTCTTCCCTAGGTGCGGGCTTGATCTCCAAAGAGGAGGGGATACAAGGAGCAAAGATCACAATGTTTAATCTAATACTTTGCTAACCCTACAAATGACCTAGGAGGTGTACTTATATAGTCTAGGGGCGAAACAAGCTAAGCAAAGAGGGGTACAAAGGCCAAAAGGCCAAAACGTGTGGCTGGATAAAGGGGGCCGGGCACCCGGGCAACTTGGGCCGGGCACCCGGACTGCTCAGGGGCCGGCTGGCGGGTGGACGGGCACCCGGGGTGGCGTTGGAGGTGGCCTGGTGGGGTGGTCGGGCACCCGGGGCAGCGCCCAGCAGCTGGGGGAGCGGGGGCCGGGCACCCGGCCAGCCAAGGCCCAGGCACCCAGGGGCGCGACTATAGGCTGGCAGGAGCCAGGGCACCCGGGGCATCCAGGGGGTTTTGCCCCTTCTCCTCCTTCTTCACTCTTCTCGCTCTCTCCTTCCTTCTCTTGCTCCAAGGAGGCTCGCATCTCCATCTTCTCCTTCTCACAATCAACTTCCTCGTACCTAAGAGTGAGCAATGTTTCCATTTGAGGTAGAATCCAATCCTCACACGAATCCAAACAAGACTTGAATAGGAAAGAGTTCACCTCGTTCTCGATGGCGCGTGCACGTGCTCGTGTCATTGGTCCACTTGGTGCTTGCGGTGGTGATGGAGTGTCGGTGCGAGTAGTCGAGGGATGCTCCGCATCATCTTCCCCCCCTTGGGAGAGATCCGTCCACGGATCATGCTCTTCATCACCATGGTACTTGGCCAAGTCTTTGACGTTGAAGATGTCGCTAACATTGTACTTGTCGCGTGGGATGTCGACCTTGTAGGCGTTGTCGTTGTAGAGTGCGATCACCTTGAATGGTCCGTTGGCTCTTGGGAGTAGCTTGGACTTGCGTTCCTTGGGGAAGCGGTCTATGTGAGATGTATCCATACTTGATTACCTGGTTGGAACACCATCGGAGACTTGTTGATGTTGAGCTTGGCGGTGAGGCATTGCACTTGGCGCTCAATCGTGGAACATGTTTCTTCATGCATCTTCTTGAGGTAGGCGGCTCTTGCACTTGCGTCCATGTTTGCTCGTTCTCGAAGCGGTAGAGGAAGGATGTCCAATGGCGACAAAGGGTTGAAACCGTAGACGACCTCGAAGGGGGACTTGCCGGTTGTAGAGTGTCTTGCGCGGTTGTAGGCGTACTCGGCGATGGGTAGGCACTCCTCCCACTCCTTGATGTTCTTCTTGATCAACACACGTAGGAGAGTTGCAAGCGTCCGGTTGGTGACTTCCGTTTGGCCATCGGTTTGAGGATGATATGCCGTGGAGAATAGTAGCTTGATCTCGAGCTTGGCGCATAGTGTCTTCCAAAAGTAGCTTAAGAACTTGACGTCTCGATCCGACACAATTGTCTTTGGCACGCCGTGCAACCTCAAGATTTCCCTACAAAAGAGATTGGCAACATGTGAAGCGTCGTCTATCTTATTGCATGGGATAAAATGAGCCATTTTAGAGAATCGGTCCACAACAACAAAAACGGAGTCCTTGCCATTTTGAGTCCTAGGTAATCCAAGCACAAAATCCATGCTAATGTCTACCCAAGGTTGATGTGGAATAGGTAAAGGCATATGTAAACCATGGGATTGAGAGTGTGACTTAGCTTTGCAACATGTAGAGCACTGGTTGGTGAAGCGGGCAACATCACGAAACATCTTGGTCCAATAATAGTTCTTGGAGAGCGTGGCGAAAGTCTTGTCGCATCCAAAGTGTCCCATGAGTCCGCCTCCATGAGCCTCTTGCAAAAGGAGCAAACGAAGAGAAGACTCGGGAATGCATAGTTTGTTAGCTCTCATAAGATAACCATCCTTGATGTAATATTGTTCCCAAGATGTATGCGTCAAACATTTAGCATAATGAGTAGCAAAAGATGGATCATTAGCATACAAGTCTTTTATGTGCTCAAAGTCAATAACATTCAACTCAAGTTTAGTGACAAGCGTGCATATGCGTGAAAGTGCATCCGCAACTACATTTTCCTTACCCTTAATGTACTTGATCACATAGGGGAAATATTCAATAAATTCACTCCATTTGGCATGACGCTTGTTCAACTTAGTTTGACCTTTTAGGTACTTAAGTGTTTCATGATCGGTATGTATGACAAACTCATGAGGTCTAAGATAATGTTCCCAAACATGTAGCACACGCACTAAAGCATACAATCCGTTGTCATATATGGGATAGTTAAGTTGAGCACCAGAGAGTTTTTCACTAAAGTATGCAATTGCTCATTGTTCTTGCATCAAAAGTCCTCCAATTCCGGTACCACTAGCATCACAATGAACCTCAAAAGTTTTCTCAAAGTTTGGCAAAGCAAGAATCGGTGCATGAGTAAGCAAAGACTTGAGCTCATCAAAAGCGGTTGATTGCAAAGGTCCCCAAACAAAAGGAGCATTCTTCTTACTCAAAGCATGCAAAGGAGCAGCAATAGTGCTAAAGTTTTTCACAAAGCGACGATAAAAACCCGCAAGACCAAGAAAACTACACACTTGTTGCAAATTGGTGGGTTGGGGCCAAGTTTTAATTGCTTCAGTTTTAGACTCATCAACGTGGACACCCTTGGAAGAGACAACAAAACCCAAGAAAACTAGCTTGTCAACACCAAACGTGCACTTTTTCATGTTGGGATAAAGACGTTCCTTGCGAAGGGTTTGCAAAACGGCCCTAACATGATTAATATGCTCTTTCATGGTTTTGCTAAACACGAGAATGTCATCAAAGTAAACCACAACAAAGACTCCAGTGTAAGGTCGAAGCACAAAATGCATAAGACGCACGAAAGTACCAGGAGCCTCCGATAAACCCATAGGCATAACTAACCACTCATATAAGCCAAATTTGGTTTTGAAAGCAGTTTTCCATTTATCACCCTCTTGTATGCGGATTTGATAATAGCCACTTTTAAGATCAATTTTTGAGAAAAAGTTGGCTCTCTAAGTTCATCAAGCATATCATCTAAGCGAGGGATGGGATGCCTATAGCGAACGGTAATAGCATTTATAGGTCTACAATCTGAACACAAGCGGAAACTTCCATCTGGCTTAGGCACAAGTATAACGGGAATGACACAAGGGCTTAAACTTTCACATACATGACCGTTGTCGATGAGTTGTTGTACTTGCCGTTGAATCTCCTTTGTTTCTTCGGGATTGACGCGGTAGGGAGCCTTGTTTGGAAGAGGTGCGCCGGGGATGAGGTCGATTCGATGCTCAATGCCTCGAAGAGGAGGTAGACCGGGAGGTAGCTCATCGGGGAGACATCTTGAAATTCATGCAAAAGAGATTGAAACACCAAAGGTAGCTCGTGAGAGGTGTTAGTTTTTGGTTCTCCATCCTTGCACACAAGGACAAAGTGCATCACACTCGATGGGTTCTCACACACTTCTCTCATCTCACTTTTTGTGGCAAATAGTATGAGGTTTTTCTCTCTAGGCGAAGAGGCGCTCAAGTTTGGCTTGTGGCTCTCACTCACGTTTGGGTGGACCACTTTCTCACTCTTCTCTCCATGATGGGTGGCTTGCTTGTCGGCTATCACTTGACTAGGAGACATAGGTCGTAGCACATATTCCTTCCCTTTCATCTTGAAGCTATAGTGATTGGTACGCCCATTGTGGATGACACCGCGGTCGAATTGCCATGGTCGACCAAGAAGGAGGTGCAAACAGTCATTGGGACCACATCACACTCCAAAGTGTCCTCATATGCACCAATTTTGAAGGAGACTTGGACCGTATGCTCAAATCGGATAGTGCCGGAGTCACTTAGCCATTGAACCTTGTAAGGGCGTGAATGCTTCCTCTTGACCAATTGAAGCTTGGAGCATAGTTCTTCACTTGCCAAATTGTGGCAACTACCTCCATCGATGATGACCTTGACGGACCTTCCATTGATGCCGGCCTTGGTGTGGAAGATGTGGCACCGTTGGTCTTCGTCTTGGTGGTGTTGGAGTGTCAAGACCTTGGAGACCATGAGAGAGGGACTTGAATCATTGTCACAAAAGACTTGATCATCTTCATCTTCGTTCATGCGCCGATGCATGGCCACGTGCTCAATGGCTTCCATTTCTTCTTCACTCATCGAGTCGTATGTGCCGTCATCGTTGAAGATCATTGTTTGCTTGTTGGTGCATTGGAAGGACTTGTGTCCTCGGCCGCCACATGTGAAGCACTTGATTGAACTTGTCTTGACGGGATCATCAGGAGGCGCCGAAGATGAGGGAGTCTTGGATTTGTAGGTGCTTGTCGGAGGACGAGTCGAGGAAGGTGCCACTTGCTTGGAACTTGACTTGTCGCCGGTACTTGGTGATGCTCGAGTTGATGTAGGAGGTGCCAAAGTCGCGGGAGCTTGAGAGTAGGAGCCGTAGGTCTTGGATGAGTACTTGGCGTATTTGAAGTGATCTTGCACTTATCGCTCGGCCTTGGTCGCTTGATGAACTAGCTCAAGGAGGTTGGAGTATGGTTGGAAGTCGGCGATCTGCTTGATTAGGTGGTTGAGGCCGTTCAAGAAGCGTGCCATTGTTTGCTCGCCATCTTCCTTGACATTGGCTCGTATCATGGCAATCTCCATTTCTTGGTAGTATTCTTCCACTGTCTTTGTGCCTTGCTTGAGGAGTTGCAACCTCTTGAAAAGATCTCGAGTGTAGTGAGTAGGCACAAAGCGGGCTCCCATGACTTCCTTCATTGCTTCCCTAGTTGTGATTGGTGGTTCGCCTCTTGTATGTCGTCGCTCGATCACTTGTTCCCACCAAATGAGGACGTAATCTTGGAACTCGAGGGAGGCCATGGCGATCTTCTTTTCTTCATCATAGTTGTGGAGGCGAAAAATCTTGTCCACCTTCAATGCCCAAGAGAGGTATTCTTCGGGATCATTGCTTCCGGAGAACTTTGGCATGGTGAACTTGAGTTTGCTGTAGCGGAGTTCTTCATCTTGATAGCGGTTGTGATATCGCTCTTGCCATGGAAAGTACTCAAATGCTCGTTCGTCGTGATGTCGCACTTGGCATGGAGGAGGGTCTTGAAGCACTTGTTCCACTTGGTGTCGCTCTTGTCTTGGAGGAGGGCGAGGAATGTGCGCTTGATTGCGCCTTTCTTGTTGCTCTTCACGTCGGGCTGCTTCTTCTTGTATCTTGCAACGAAGAGCTTCCTCTTGTTCTCGCACTTGGCGGTTGCGGACTTGAACGGCTCTAGTGGCCTCGCGTAGAGCTTGTTGTGCTTCAAGTGCTTGAGCTTCTCGTTCGAGGGCTTGTGCTTCACGGCGCTCTTGTGCTTGTCGAAGTGCATCACCATCTTGAGGGACTTGAAGTGGTACTTGTGGAGGTATTTGCTCTTGCTCCATTGCTCCTTGAGGGACTTGGTGTCGCATCCATTCACGTGCTCGAACTCGGTCTTGTAAGCCATTGCCATGGAATGGATTTTCTTGAGCGTGGTGATCTTGAGGATGATCACGTCGAGGAACGCGAGCTCATGGTGGACTTGCATCATAAGAGGAGTAGTCCGAAGATTGCCGACTTATACGGTGACTTGAGTGGCGCCGTCTTGAAGAAGCGGATGAGGAAGACAGGCGTCGCACGATCATGTTGCGGAGCTCTTCCATTTGTGTGTTGAATTTGTCGTCGATGTTTTGATGAAGGTCGGAGGCGAGTTGCTCCAAGCGTTCACCCAATGCGATGTTTTCTTGATGAAGCGCTCGTTGCGCGATGAAGAAGTGGTTCTTGGAGACAAAGCCGGAATCATCACCTTGCTCCTCGAAAAGTGGGTTCGACGACGAGTTTGGCCTATCCATCATAACCAAGTGGGGTGAGTAGGAAAATGAGAGAACAATACCAAAGTTACCTTCTCCGAGGATTGAGGATGTAACAAGTGTCACTCAATGTAATGCCACAATAGGAGAATTGGAACCGGGTTTGTTTCTCACACCTACAAGTAAGAGGCTTATGGAGTAGCTCGGTTAGGATGGTGGAAAAAAATTCAAGCAAATGTTAGTCAAGATATCGATATGGTTGAGAAGGTTCACAAAAATGCAAGTAAAGCAAATAGATCAAACCCAAAGGTATCACTAGTTACACACGCACGGAAGATAGATGGGATCCGCACAACCAAGGAGTGAGCTCAAAATGTGCAACCACGGAAAATGCTCTTGTTGTGCGAATGCTCGAGAGACACTAGCTCGATTGCTAAAATGGGCAAGATACGCTTGTGCACCTACCTATGAGAGAACCGTGCCGTCTTCAACCGCAACTATGGTATATATGCGATGACCAAGATGATATAACTATGCAAATGGCTCAACTCTATTGCTTACAAGCTCTTTGTTGCTCCTCTTTTGCTTAAAAGCTTTTCTTCTTCTTTTTTTCTCTATGCTTGATGCTCGAGCCGAGTATGATATGAGACAAGTATATATGATATGCACGGGAGAGACTTATGGCACAAGGATGATAACACGATCACTACGGTGCACAATAGCGTGGCCCGGCAATTCTCAACTTGCTAATCTCAATGGGTAAGCAACGCAAAGTGGCTCGGGATATCAATGCAAAAAGCAAGGTAAGAAGTAAGTGTCATCGAGGTTACCGTCCTTTCTCACGGATAGCGGTGAAGATGTCTCCAAGTCGATGATGGTGATGACGATGTCACACGCTCCTAAGTAGCCGAAACACCTTAGGAAACGCAAATGGCAACACAAAATCGGTCAAATGCGGAAGGTGGGTGTTTTTGTGATGTTTTTTTGGATGGGGGCTAATGGTGGTGGTAGTGGGATGAGTGGATGGGGGATGTCAAGAGCTTCTAAACGAGCTAAAGAACACGAAAAACGGACTTGGGAGGTGGAAATTATGGCCAAAATGGTGTTGGTAGTGGGCTGATTTGGGGGGTGTGGACACCCGGGGGTGTGAGGTGCGGGTGCCCGGGGGTGGCTGGTCGAAATGGCCCGGGGGTACGGGTGCCAGGGGGTTCGAGGTGCGGGCACCTGGTGGTGGCCGATTTGGGCGGAAATCTTTGGGGAAAGGCCAAATTCGGTGGATTTCGTGGTGGGAAGGGTGGAGATTGTTGGGGAGGGGTTAGATCCACTTGCCAAACATCAAATCCATGGACCAAAACAACCAAATCTCACAAGATCCAACAAATTTCAAGAAATTTTTTTGGGGCTATTTTTGTGGGGATTTTCGAATTTGGACGAAAAACAACAAAATCAAGCTAGCAAATAGGGGGATGGGACTCCAAGATGTGAATAAACCTTGCTCAAGATACCAAGATGTTGTAGGGTCAAACCCTAGGTGGGATCTTTTCACACTTGGAGGGGGAAAAGGAGGAAAAACACTCAAGAACACCAAGAACAAAACTCTCAAACAAACCCAAATATCACATCCACTAGAGTAGCATACATGAGATCCACAAGATTACAAGATCAATTCAAGGAGAGTAGCACTAGGTAAGTTCTTCCCACTAGGTGAGGTCTTGATGATCTTCTCCAAGAGGAGGCCTTGACAATCCAAAGGATTCTTCCCTAGGTGGGGGCTTGATCTCCAAAGAGGAGGGGATACAAGAAGCAAAGCTCACAATGTTTAATCTAATACTTTGCTAACCCTACAAATGACCTAGGAGGTGTCCCTATATAGTCTAGGGGCGAAACAAGTTAAGCAAAGAGGGGTACAAAGGCCAAAAGGCCAAAACATGCGGCTGGACGAAGGGGGCCGGGCACCCGGGCAACTTGGGTCGGGCACCTGGACTGCTCAGGGGCCGGCTGGCGGGTGGCCGGGCACCCGGGGGCCCAAGTCCCGGGCACCCGGGGTGGCGCTGGAGGTGGCCTGGCGGGGTGGCCGGGCACCTGGGGCCTCAAGCCCGGGCACCCGGGGCAGCGCCTAGCGGCTAGGGGAGCGGGGGCCGGGCACCCGGCAAGCCAAGGCCGGGGCACCCGGGGGCGCGACTGTAGGCTGGCAGGAGCCTGGGCACCCGGGGGCTGCAGGTGCCGAGCACCCGGGGCGTCCAGGGGGTTTTGCCCCTTCTCCTCCTTCTTCACTCTTCTCGCTCTCTCCTTCCTTCTCTTGCTCCAAGGAGGCTTGCAGCTCCGTCTTCTCCTTCTCACGATCAACTTCCTCGTACCTAAGAGTGAGCAATGTTTCCATTTGAGGTAGAATCCAATCCTCACACGAATCCAAACGAGACTTGAATAGGAAAGAGTTCATCTCGTTCTCGATGGCGCGTGCACGTGCTCGTGTCATTGGTCCACTTGGTGCTTGCGATGGTGATGGAGTGTCGGTGCGAGTAGTCGAGGGATGCTCCGCATCAGATATGTTTCTCATTTATGGAGGTGACAAAGAGCTAGTTGTAAATGGTTACGTTGATGCAAGCTTTGACACTGATTCGGACGATTCTAAATCGCAAACCGGATATGTGTTTATATTGAACGGTGGAGCTATTAGTTGGTGCAGTTCTAAACAAAGCGTCGTGGCGGGATCTGTTGGGGAACGTTGCAGAAAATAAAAAAAATTCTATGCTTTCACCAAGATCAATCTATGAGTTCATCTAGCAACAAGAGAAAGGAGTGCATCTACATACCCTTGTAGATCGAGAGTGGAAGCGTTCAAGAGAACGGGGTTGAGGGAGTCGTACTCGTCGTGATCCAAATCACCGATGATCCTAGTGCTGAACAGACAGCACCTCCGCGTTCAACACACGTACGGTTGAGGAAGACGTCTCCTCCTTCTTGATCCAGCAAGGGGGAAGGAGAGGTTGACGGAGATCCAGCAGCACGACGGCATGGTGGTTGATGCAGCAGTGATCTCGACAGGGCTTCGCCGAGCTTCTACGAGAGGGAGAGGTGTAGCAAGGGGGAAGGGAGGCACCAAGAGCATGGGTGCGGCTGCCCTCCCTCCCCCCTCTTTATATAGGCCCCCTGGGGGGGCGCCGGCCCTAGGAGATGCAATCTCCAAGGGGGGCGGCGGCCAGGGGGGAAACTTGCCCCCCAAGCCAGGTGGAGGCGCCCCCACCCCTAGGGTAAACCCTAGGCGCAGGGGGGCCCAAGGGGGGCGCACCAGCCCATCTGGGGCTGGTTCCCCTCCCACTTCAGCCCATGGGGCCCTCCGGGATAGGTGGCCCCACCCGGTGGACCCCCGGGACCCTTCCGGTGGTCCCGGTACAATACCGGTGAACCCCAAAACTTTCGCGATGGCCGAAACCTGACTTCCTATATATAATTCTTCACCTCCGGACCATTCCGGAACTCCCCGCGACGTCCGGGATCTCATCCGGGACTTCGAACAACTTTTGGGTTACTGCATACTAATATCTCTACAACCCTAGCGTCACCGAACCTTAAGTGTGTAGACCCTACGGGTTCGGGAGACATGCAGACATGACCGAGACGCCTATCCGGTCAATAACCAACAGCGGGATCTGGATACCCATGTTGGCTCCCACATGCTCCTCGATGATCTCATCGGATGAACCACGATGTCGAGGATTCAATCAATCCCGTATACAATTCCCTTTGTCAATCGGTACGTTACTTGCCCGAGACTCGATCGTCGGTATCCCAATACCTCGTTTAATCTTGTTACCGGCAAGTCACTTTACTCGTACCGTAATGCATGATACCGTGACCAGGCACTTGGTCACATTGAGCTCATTATGATGATGCATTACCGAGTGGGCCCAGAGATACCTCTCCGTTATACGGAGTGACAAATCCCAGTCTCGATTCGTGCCAACCCAACAGACACTTTCGGAGATACCCGTAGTGCACCTTTATAGTCACCCAGTTACGTTGTGATGTTTGGCACACCCAAAGCACTCCTACGGTATCCGGGAGTTGCACAATCTCATGGTCTAAGGAAATGATACTTGACATTTGGAAAAGCTCTAGCTAAACGAACTACACGATCTTTGAGCTATGCTTAGGGTTGGGTCTTGTCCATCACATCATTCTCCTAATGATGTGATCCCGTTATCAATGACATTCAATGCCCATAGTCAGGAAACCATGACTATCTGTTGATCAACGAGCTAGTCAACTAGAGGCTTACTAGGGGCATGTTGTGGTCTATGTATTCGCACGTGTATTACGATTTCCAGATAACACAGTTATAGCATGAATAACAGACAATTATCATGAACAAAGAAATATAATAATAACCATTTTATTATTGCCTCTAGGGTATATTTCCAACAGTCTCTCACTTGCACTAGAGTCAATATTCTAGTTACATTGTGATGAATCGAACACCCATAGCGTTCTGGTGTTGATCATGTTTTGCCCTAGGGAGAGGTTTAGTCAACTGATCTGCTACATTCAGGTCCGTATGTACTTTACAAATATCTATGTCTCCATCTTGAACATTTTCACGTATGGAGTTGAAGCGACGCTTGATGTGCCTGGTCTTCTTGTGAAACCTGGGCTCCTTGGTAAGTGCAATAGCTCCAGTGTTGTCACAGAAGAGTGTGATCGGCCCTGACGCATTGGGTATGACTCCTAGGTCGGTGATGAACTCCTTCACCCAGATTGCTTCATGTGCTACCTCCGAGGCTGCCATGTACTCTGCTTCACATATAGATCCCGCCACGACGCTTTGCTTGCAACTGCACCAGCTTACTGCCCCACCATTCAATATATACACGTATCCGGTTTGTGACTTAGAGTCATCCAGATCTATGTCGAAGCTAGCGTTGACGTAACCCTTTACGACGATCTCTTCATCACCTCTATAAACGAGAAACATATCCTTAGTCCTTTTCAGGTACTTTAGGATGTTTTTGACCGCTGTCCAGTGTTCCTTGCCGGGATTACTTTGGTACCTTCCTACCAAACTTACGGCAAGGTTTACATCAGGGTACACAACATGGCATACATAATAGACCCTATGGCTGAGGCATAGGGGATGACACTCATCTCTTCTTTATCTTCTGCCGTGGTCGGGCATTGAGCCGAGCTCAATCTCACACCTTGCAATACAGGCAAGAACCCTTTCTTGGACTGATCCATATTGAACTTCAGGTGCTTTGTGAAAGACCTATGAGGCGTCTCGATCTATCCCTATAGATCTTCATGCCTAATATGTAAGCAGCTTCTCCAAGGTCCTTCATTGAAAAACACTTATTCAAGTAGGCCTTAATGCTGTCCAAAAGTTCTATATCATTTCCCACCAAAAGTATGTCATCTACATATAATATGAGAAATGCTACAGAGCTCCCACTCACTTTCTTGTAAATGCAGGCTTCTCCATAAGTCTGCATAAACCCAAACACTTTGATCATCTCATCAAAGCGAATGTTCCAACTCCGAGATGCTTGCACCAGCCCATAAATGGATAGCTGGAGCTTGCATACCTTGTTAGCATTCTCAGGGTCGACAAAACCTTCCGGCTGCATCATATACAGTTCTTCTTTAAGATGGCCGTTAAGGAATGCTGTTTTGACGTCCATTTGCCATATCTCATAATCATAGTATGCGGCAATTGCTAACATGATTCGGACGGACTTTAGCTTTGCTACGGGAGAGAATGTCTCATCGTAGTCAACCCCTTGAACTTGTCGATAACCCTTAGCGACAAGTCGAGCTTTATAGATGGTAACATTACCATCCGCGTCCGTCTTCTTCTTAAAGATCCATTTGTTTTCTATCGCTCGCCGATCATCGGGCAACTCTGTCAAAGTCCATACTTCGTTTTCATACATGGATCCTATCTCAGATTGCATGGCTTCAAGCCATTTGTTGGAATCTGGGCCCGCCATCGCTTCTTCATAGTTCGAAGGTTCACCATTGTCTAACAACATGATTTCCAGGACAGGGTTGCCATACCACTTTGGTGTGGAAGCTGTCCTCGTGGACCTACGAAGTTCAGTAGTAACTTGATCTGAAGTACCTTGATCATCATCATTAACTTCCTCTTCAGTTGGTGCTGGCACCACAGGAACATCTTCCTGAGCTACGCTACTCACCGGTTCAAGAGGTAGTACTTCATCAAGTTCCACCTTCCTCCCACTTACTTCTTTCGAGATAAACTCTTTCTCCAGAAAGGACCCGTTCTTGGCAACAAAGATCTTGCCTTCGGATCTTAGGTAGAAGGTATACCCAATGGTTTCCTTAGGGTATCCTATGAAGACGCATTTTTTCTGACTTGGGTTCGAGCTTTTTAGGTTGAAGTTTCTTGACATAAGCATCGCATCCCCAAACTTTTAGAAATGACAGCTTAGGTTTCTTCCCAAACCATAATTCATACGGTGTCGTCTCAACGGATTTAGACGGTGCCCTATTTAAAGTGAATGTAGCTGTCTCTAGAGCGTATCCCCAAAATGATAGCGGTAAATCGGTAAGAGACATCATAGATCGCACCATATCCAATAAAGTGCGATTACAATGTTCGGACACACCGTTACGCTGAGGTGTTCCAGGCGGCGTGAGTTGTGAAACGATTCCACATTTCTTTAAGTGTGTACCAAATTCGTGACTTAAATATTCTCCTCCATGATCTGATCGTAAGAACTTTATCTTTCGGTCACGTTGATTCTCTACCTCATTCTAAAATTCCTTGAACTTTTCAAAGGTCTCAGACTTGTGTTTCATTAAGTAGACATACCCATATCTACTCAAGTCGTCAGTGAGAGTGAGAACATAACGATATCCTCCGTGAGCCTCAACGCTCATTGGACCGCACACATCAGTATGTATGATTTCCAATAAGTTGGTTGCTCGCTCCATTGTTCCGGAGAACGGAGTCTTGGTCATTTTGCCCATGAGGCATGGTTCGCATGTGTCAAATGATTCATAATCCAGAGACTCTAAAAGTCCATCAGCATGGAGCTTCTTCATGCGCTTGACACCAATGTGACCAAGGCGGCAGTGCCACAAGTATGTGGGACTATCGTTATCAACTTTACATCTTTTGGTATTCACACTATGAATATGTGTAACATCACGTTCGAGATTCATTAAGAATAAACCATTGACCATCGGGGCATGACCATAAAACATATCTCTCATATAAATAGAACAACCATTATTCTCGGATTTAAATGAGTAGCCATCTCGTATTAAACGAGATCCGGATACAATGTTCATGCTCAAAGCTGGTACTAAATAACAATTATTGAGGTTTAAAACTAATCCCGTAGGTAAATGTAGAGGTAGCGTGCCGACGGTGATCATATCAACCTTGGAACCATTCCCGACGCACATCGTCACCTTGTCCTTCGCCAGTCTCCGCTTATTCCGCAGCTCCTGCTTTGAGTTACAAATATGAGCAACCGCACCGGTATCAAATACCCAAGAGCTACTACGAGTACTGGTAAGGTACACATCAATTACATGTATATCACATATACCTTTGGTGTTGTCGGCCTTCTTGTCCGCTAAGTACTTGGGGCAGTTCCGCTTCCAGTGACCACTTCCCTTGCAATTAAATCACTCAGTCTCAGGCTTGGGTCCATTCCTTGGCTTCTTCCCACAACTGGCTTACCGGGCACGGCAACTCCCTTTCCGTCCTTCTTGAAGTTCTTCTTACCCTTACCTTTCTTGAACTTAGTGGTTTTATTCACCATCAACACTTGATGTTCCTTTTTGATCTCTACCTCCGCTGATTTCAGCATTGAATATACCTTGGGAATGGTCTTTTCCATCCCCTGCATATTGAAGTTCATCACAAAGCTCTTGTAGCTCGGTGGAAGCGACTGAAGGATTCTGTCAATGACCATGTCATCCGGGAGATTAACTCCCAGCTGAGTCAAGCGGTTGTGCAACCCAGACATCTTGAGTATGTGCTCACTGACAGAACTATTTTCCTCCATCTTACAGCTGAAGAACTTGTCGGAGACTTCATATCTCTCGACCCGGGCATGAGCTTGGAAAACCATTTTCAGCTCTTCAAACATCTCATATGCTCCGTGTTGCTCAAAACGCTTTTGGAGCCCCGGTTCTAAGCTGTAAAGCATGCCGCACTGAACGAGGGAGTAATCATCAGCACGAGACTGCCAAGCGTTCATAACGTCTTGGTTCTCTGGGATTGGTGCTTCACCTAGCGGTGCTTCTAGGACATAATCTTTCTTGGCAGCTATGAGGATGATCCTCAGGTTCCGGACCCAGTCCGTATAGTTGCTGCCATCATCTTTCAGCTTGGTTTTCTCTAGGAACGCGTTGAAGTTGAGGGTAACATGGGCCATTTGATCTACAAGACAATTGTAAAGATTTTAGACTAAGTTCATGATAATTAAGTTCATCTAATCAAATTATTCAATGAACTCCCACTCAGACAGACATCCCTATAGTCATCTAAGTGAAACATGATCCGAGTCAACTAGGCCGTGTCCGATCATCACGTGAGACGGACTAGTCGATATCGGTGAACATCTCCATGTTGATCGTATCTTCTATACGACTCATGCTCGACCTTTCGGTCCTCCGTGTTCCGAGGCCATGTCTGTACATGCTAGGCTCGTCAAGTCAACCTAAGTGTATTGCGTGTGTAAATCTGGCTTACACCCATTGTATTCGAACGTTAGGATCTATCACACCCGATCATCATGTGGTGCTTCGAAACAACAAACCTTCGCAACGGTGCACAGTTAGGGGGAACACTTTCTTGAAATTAATGCGAGGGATCATCTTATTTAAGCTACCGTCGTTCTAAGCAAATAAGATGAAAAACATGATAAACATCACATGCAATCAAATAGTGACATGATATGTCCAATATCATATAGCTCCTTTGACCTCCATCTTCGGGGCTCCATGATCATCTTCGTCACCGGCATGACACCATGATCTCCATCATCGTGTCTCCATGAAGTTGCTTGCCAACTATTACTTCTACTACTATGGCTAACGCGTTTAGCAATAAAGTAAAGTAATTTACATGGCGTTTCTTAATGACACGCAGGTCATACAAAAAATAAAGACAACTCCTATGGCTCCTGTCGGTTGTCATACTCATCGACATGCAAGTCGTGATTCCTATTACAAGAACATGATCTCATACATCACATATATATCATTCATCACAACTTTTGGCCATATCACATCACAAAACACATGCTGCAAAAACAAGTTCGACGTCCTCTAATTGTTGTTGCATGTTTTTACGTGGCTGCAATAGGATTCTAGCAAGAACGTTTTCTTACCTACGTGAAAGCCACAACGTGATATGCCAACTTCTATTTACCCTTCATAAGGACCATTTTCGTCGAATCCGCTCCAACTAAAGTGGGAGAGACAGACACCCGCTAGCCACCTTATGCAACTAGTGCATGTCAGTCGGTGGAACCTATCTCACGTAAGCATACGTGTAAGGTCAGTCCGGGCCGCTTCATCCCATGATGCCGCTGAAGCAAAATAAGACTAGTAGTGGCAAGAAAGTTGACAACATCTACGCTCACAACAAATTGTGTTCTACTCGTGCAAAGAGAACTACGCATAGACCTAGCTCATGATGCCACTGTTGGGGAACGTTGTAGAAAATAAATTTTTTCTATGCTTTCACCAAGATCAATCTATGAGTTCATCTAGTAAGGAGAGAAAGGAGTGCATCTACATACCCTTGTAGATCGCGAGCGGAAGCGTTCAAGAGAACGGGGTTGAGGGAGTCGTACTCGTCGTGATCCAAATCACCGATGATCCTAGTGCTGAACGGACAGCACCTCCGCGTTCAACACACGTACGGTTGAGGAAGACGTCTCCTCCTTCTTGATCCAGCAAGGGGGAAGGAGAGGTTGACGGAGATCCAGCAGCACGACGACGTGGTGGTGGATGCAGCAGCGATCTCGGCAGGGCTTCGCCGAGCTTCTACGAGAGGGAGAGGTGTAGCAAGGGGGAAGGGAGGCGCCAAGAGCATGGGTGCGGCTGCCCTCCCTCCCCCCTCTTTATATAGGCCCCCTAGGGGGCGGCCCTAGGAGATGCAATCTCCAAGGGGGGGCGGCCAGGGGGGAAACTTGCCCCCCAAGCCAGGTGGAGGCGCCCCCACCCCTAGGGTTTCCAACCCTAGGCGCAGTGGGAGGGGGGCAAGGGGGCGCACCAGCCCATCTAGGGCTGGTTCCCCTCCCACTTCAGCCCATGGGGCCCTCCGGGATAGGTGGCCCCACCCGGTGGACCCCCGGGACCCTTCCGATGGTCCCGGTACAATACCGGTGACCCCCGAAACTTTCCCCATGGCCAAAACCTGACTTCCTATATATAATTCTTCACCTCCGGACCATTCTGGAACTCCCCGTGATGTCCGGGATCTCATCGAGACTCCGAACAACTTTCGGGTTACTGCATACTAATATCTCTACAACCCTAGCGTCACCGAACCTTAAGTGTGTAGACCCTATGGGTTCGGGAGACATGCAGACATGACCGAGACGCCTATCCGGTCAATAACCAACAGTGGGATCTGGATACCCATGTTGGCTCCCACATGCTCCTCGATGATCTCATTGGATAAACCATGATGTCGAGCATTCAATCAATCCCGTATACAATTCCCTTTGTCAATCGGTACGTTACTTGCCCGAGACTCGATCATCGGTATCCCAACACCTCATTTAATCTCGTTACCGGCAAGTCACTTTACTCGTACCATAATGCATGATCCCGTGACCAGACACTTGGTCACATTGAGCTCATTATGATGATGCATTACTGAGTGGGCCCAGAGATACCTCTCCGTCATACGGAGTGACAAATCCCAGTCTCAATTCGTGCCAACCCAACAGACACTTTCGGAGATACCCGTAGTGCACCTTTATAGTCACCCAGTTACGTTGTGATGTTTGGCACACCCAAAGCACTCCTACGGTATCCGGGAGTTACACAATCTCATGGTATAAGGAAATGATACTTGACATTTGGAAAAGCTCTAGCTAAACGAACTACACGATCTTTGAGCTATGCTTAGGATTGGGTCTTGTCCATCACATCATTCTCCTAATGATGTGATCCCGTTATCAATGACATCCAATGCCCATAGTCAGGAAACCATGACTATCTGTTGATCAACGAGCTAGTCAACTAAAGGCTTACTAGGGACATGTTGTGGTCTATGTATTCACACGTGTATTACGATTTCCAGATAACACAGTTATAGCATGAATAACAAACAATTATCATGAACAAAGAAATATAATAATAACCATTTTATTATTGCCTCTAGGGCATATTTCCAACAGGATCTACATGTGAAGCGAAGTACATAGCTGCTTCGGAAGCAGCAAATGAAGGAGTCTGGATGAAGGAGTTCATATCTGATCTAGGTGTCATACCTAGTGCGTCGGGTCCAATGAAAATCTTTTGTGACAATACTGGTGCAATTGCCCTGGCAAAGGAATCCAGATTTCACAAGAGAACCAAGCACATAAAGAGACGCTTCAATTCCATCCAGGACCAAGTCCAGGTGGGAGACATAGAGATTTGCAAGATACATACGGATCTGAATGTTGCAGACCCATTGACTAAGCCTCTTCCACGAACAAAATATGATCAACACCAAGGCTCCATGGGTGTTAGAATCATTACTATGTAATCTAGATTATTGACTCTAGTGCAAGTGGGAGACTGAAGGAAATATGCCCTAGAGGCAATAATAAAGTTATTATTTATTTCCTCATATAATGATAAATGTTTATTATTCATGCTAGAATTGTATTAACCAAAAACATAATACATGTGTGAATACATAGACAAACATAGTGTCACTAGTATGCCTCTACTTGACAAGCTCGTTGATCAAAGATGGTTGTGTTTCCTAGCCATAGACATGAGTTGTCATTTGATTAACGGGATCACATCATTAGGAGAATGACGTGATTGACTTGACCCATTCCGTTAGCTTAGCACTTGATCGTTTAGTATGTTGCTATTGCTTTCTTCATGACTTATACATGTTCCTATCACTATGAGATTATGCAACTCCCCTTTACCAGAGGAACACTTTGTGTGCTACCAAACATCACAACGTAACTGGGTGATTATAAAGGAGCTCTATAGGTGTCTCCAAAGGTACTTGTTGAGTTGGCGTATTTCGAGATTAGGATTCGTCACTCCGATTGTCGGAAAGGTATCTCTAGGCCCTCTCGATAATGCACATCACTATAAGCCTTGCAAGCAATGTGACTAATGAGTTAATTGCGGGATGATACATTACATAACGAGTAAAGAGACTTTTCGGTAACGAGATTGAACTAGGTATTGAGATACCGACGATCAAATCTCGGGCAAGTAACATACCGATGACAAAGGGAACAACGTATGTAGTTATGCGGTTTGACCGATAAAGATCTTCGTAGAATATGTGGGAACCAATATGAGCATCCAGGTTCCGCTATTGGTTATTGATCGAAAATGAGTCTCGGTCATGTCTACATAGTTCTCGAACCCGTAGGGTCCGCACGCTTAAAGTTTGGTGACGATCGGTATTATGAGTTTTGTGGTTTGATGTAAGGAAGGTAGTTCGGAGTCCCGGATATGATCATGTACATGACGAGGAGTCTCAAAATGGTCGAGATGTAAAGATCGATATATTGGATGACTATGTTCGGACACCGGAATGGTATTGGAAGGTTTCAGACATATACCGGAGTACCAGGGGGTTACCGGATCCCCCCCGGGGGTTTATTGGGGCTCATGGGCCCTAGTGGAGAAGAGGAGGTGCGGCCAGGGCAGGCCGCGCACCCCCTCCCCCTCTAGTCCGAATTGGAAAAGGAGGGGGGCGGCGCCCCCCTTTCCTTCCTCTCTCTCTCTCCCTTCCTTCCCCTCTCCTACTCCAACAAGGAAAGGAGGAGTCCTACTCCCGGTGGGAGTAGGACTCCCCCCTTGGCGCGCCCTCCTCCTGGTTGGCCGCCTCCCCCCTTGCTCCTTTATATATGGGGGCAGGGGGGCACCTCTAGGCACAACACTTGATCATTGATCTCTTAGCCGTGTGCGGTGCCCCCCTCCACCATATTCCACCTCGGTAATATCATAGCGGTGCTTAGGCGAAGCCCTCCGTCGGTAGCATCATCAACACCGTCATCACGCCGTCGTGCTGACGGAACTCTCCCGCAAAGCTCTGCCGGATCGGAGTTCGCAGGACGTCATCGAGCTGAACGTGTGCTGAACTCGGAGGTGCCGTCCGTTCGATACTTGATCGGTCGGATCGCGAAGACGTACGACTACGTCAACCGCGTTATGCTAATGCTTCCGCTTTTGGTCTACGAGGGTACATGGACAACACTCTCCCCTCTCGTTGCTATGCATCACCATGATCTTGCGTGTGCGTAGGAATTTTTGGATGATAAGATGCTGGAACCTGCATTCAATTCGAGGGCGGAGAACCCCACCGTACAGTCATATTCCTGACCCACGGATCAGACGGTGGCTAGGATTCTGAACCATGGAACACCTCGCCGGCGGGGAACGGCCGTCCAACCGCGCGTCAACTCCGCCCATTGCTCCCCGTACGTATTTCGCAATAGTGCTTATTTTCCTGGAGACTGGCAGCGCCTGTATAAAATATTGGCACAGATCCAGAGACACTCATCAACGCCGTGGATAGCGAGCTCATTTTAGCTCTCACTCAATTACTCCATGTCCCTACCCTGGAAAGTCTATTCTGAGCTCGAGCTCATGTATGCTCGTAATCCTTTCCGTCCAGTCGCGACGAGATTCCAACCCCAGCCGGTATAGGAGCACGTATTCTTTAAGTATCACTATTTTCTTCCAGGGGCAATGGACCACATCTGCTCAGTAATAAATACGACGTCATTAGTCGTTCATGTGCCGGATCAGATGCCCTTCATGACCAGTGCCGTGACATCTGAGATTCTGGACTGCATCCCATTGTTACATATAGCAGCCTTCCCCTGCATGATTCATCTCTTTCATCACCGGTTAAACCCAACTTGACTTGGCTCCTCTATGCCTCATCCCAAATTCCAAATACACGCCGTGATTTTAGTTGAGGATGTCAGCTTCTTCCTTACCAGCCGCCCCAGAGGAGATTCTGGCGCGCGTTTCCTGTCCTGATTGCAGCGACCAAGTCATCACCTGGATCTCCTGCGGTGGTGCAAATCCAGGCCACCTCTTCTACAAGTGCGTCAGGAAAATTTGACATCTTCATCAGTTCATAACGATTCCATTGATTTTTAGACATAGGCTGGGCAGGATATGGATCCATGAGGTCAGACAAGACGTAACGTGCTGAGTTGAATCACAATTTCGGTGGCCATCAGTACGCGTCCCCGCTTCTCATCTCAATCTGCGCGGCAACGCCAATCTTACAGTGGAGGAGGCGCCGAATGTACTGACAACAGTCCTTGATTCAGCATGGCATCCTGTCTTGCATTTCTCACGCTCCTCCTTCAACACCCAGCGCCTTGCTCTGCTTTTAGCAGGGGCGAACTTGTTTTCGGATGCATTTGTTGCACAACTCTAATTATGCAATGTTGGACCGAAATACCATTGATATATCATGTAGTTGCAATACTGAATTTATACATTCCACAGCTTTAATTAAGAGTGCACTTCAAATTTTGTCAATTCATATCAAAACACATACATAGTTCATAGCAGTCAACTAATTAGCTAACTCATTATCGAATGGCTAACTGATTATTCCAATTCCATCTACATGATACTTAAAAAATCCACTTAACCGAAATCATACTCTGCGCTAGCAAATACTATGTTTAAAATGCGTTGCAGTTTATCACAAGACATCTATATCATGCTAAATTTTGTCTCGAATGCCCAGAGTACCCACTGGAATCAGTAATGTCTTTCGACAAAATGCATTTCCTGTTACAACAGGCTACAAGCACTGAAGAAGTCATTCTACTACTTTTCGTTTTTCCTAATTAAGAGCAAACTGCCTCCATAATCCGTTGCCAACACCCAAGTGAGCTATTTTTTATGCTGGACAACTAATCTGTGAGACACACTACATTTAGTGATACAGAACACATAACTTGATTTCCTGCCAATTTTGCAATGTACATTGTTGTCATTTTCTACTGCTAATCTGGCTATCTCTTTTTCATATTACTGGCATGGATTGCGAGTCTAAACCCTGGCATACCTTCGCGTCCGTCGAGATTTTTTGGGGTCAACGTGCTCAATAGATTGCTTGCCATGCCTGCGGCAAGCCTTCCGAGTTCAGAATTCAAACGATTGTATGCATTTACACGTGATTTTGCAAATTATATCCCCAACTTATAAGTTGTAGAAATCATAAGCCTCCCCTAAAGAGTCAAAACTCGTTCACAGCGTCGGTGTAATAACATTATCTAGTGGGTTATCTGCATATCCCCTCACCGCCTTCCCGAAAGCACTCAACCTGGAGGGGCAAGGTGCCCTGCTTGGGGCTGCTGCCCCAATCCTTAACCTGCAGCAATTGAAGTATTGAAATCAAATAACTGAATTAAGTTCATCAAAGTAATTACATTCATGCTGCAAAATTCCTAGAACATGGAAAAGGTTCTTCGAAGTACGACTACCATCATCATTGCGCAAAAACCAGGAAATAAAATCAGCTCAAACATAGTCTACGCACATACTGCTTAACCATCAAACGTTTAAGCAATGGTTTGTGCTTGAAATCAGTTATCTGAATCTACTAAAGGAATCTCTACACGACCCACTTTTCCGCTTCAGATCAATGGGTGTTTTTACTCCAATTTCAATCAACCAATTATTGAAAAAAGTACTAACTACAAATTCCACACATTCATGCTGTAAATTTCATGAAACATGTAGAAGGTTCTTGGATACTAGCAACAACATTACAAAGGAAACCAGCAAAACAATGCACTGCTTAAAATCTTCTTCACACATAAATCTTCATTGAAAAATGCTTACTGCTACTTCCGCACTCTGAATATATCACGCAATTTTCTGAATGACCCCCTTCAGCGTTATGAAAACAATGGGTATTTGTACCACAAAATCTAGCAACCATTTCACAGTAAGCAATTTGTTTCAGAGCTAATGGAATGCACGGCTTATTGACAAAAAAATTTGTGAAACTCAAAATCTAAGATATTATACTTGTACTTCTATATCCAACTCAATCACTCCACTTTAGTAAACCATTATGTGCACCAATCAGGAAGGATCATTTCGGGAGCTCACTGGCCTTTTATTCTATCTAGGCGCCTGGGGGTTCAGTTTGCCGGTGGGGAACTCGGATGTTGGCGGCGAAGTTTCCTTCCCCACAATAGCACATGCGTCCGCCGCATAGATCTGTGCTCCCGCGCTCATTGTCACGGACAGTTGTACCTCCACCATAGTATGAACAATTCCATTCGCCACCCCTTCAGGCTGCCACCATGCTCTTCCCCACCTCCTCGATGAGAGTTGATCTGTGACACCAATCCATAAAAATTTAGAAATCTCGGTCCAGCAAAAACCCTACTAGCAGACTCAGTGATTTTGAGCAAGATTCTTCTATACCTTCGAACTGCCTGGATCATGAACTACATTGGCGGGCGAAGGTTTGCGGTTGTGTTTCTGTCTCTTGAGCACCCTCTTGTGCAAACTGACCTTGGAGCTAGATGGAGTGGAGACACTGCAACTGCATTCAATTCGTCTCCTAAAACCTCGAACGGAAAGCACAATTTCCATGTCTCTCTAATGACCTCCGTGTGCAAACTCCCCTACTGCTCGCTGGAGAAGAAGCACTCATCCCACTAGGCTGCATTCAATTCCTCTCTGGATTCCCTGACCGAAAGCATAATTCCTGAGCCATGGAACAAAAAAATTCTCACATATAACTTGTTGGCCAGCACCTCCTAGGCTTGATTCGCTACTAACATTATGAACTGCCCCTCCAACATTTACAACTGGAGTAGGGATTGGAACCTGCTCACCTGTTAATGCAAGAACACATAGGAACTTTTAATTACTTCCATAATCACACATACAAAATTATACAAATATATGTTCTCAAAATTTATGATGCTAGCCCTCACATGCTTGGCTTGGTTCCGTACTAACATCATCAATTGGCCCCCCAACATTTACAACTTCAGCAGCCCTTGCAACTTGTAACAACACACACAAACATTTAATTTCTTCCATCAACAGAACTACACGGGTTAAAAAAATATATGTTCTAACAAATCATCCTGCTAGCCCTCACCATTCTGATCATATAATTCTTGCGACATCTTAGCTATTTGATTGTCACTCTGTTCATCTTGCAATGCCTTCAGCTGAATTTCTCCCTGATACTTCCTTGCGAGCTCTGCGCTCTCTCCTCCTGCTCTTTAGCTTGCCTTTCTGCATCCTGTTGATACTTATTGCAACCTCTGCATCTCTCTCCACCTGTTCTTTAGCTTGCCTACCTGCATTCTATTCATACTATCTTTTTTGAACCCAGGTCACTATAGGTGTCTGCATTCTTCAGTTGTACACTAAAATCTATGAATTACACACAATCAAGCTTCTGCACTGACCTATTATTCCATCCGGGTGATTGGGAATTCATCTTCCAAGTTCACACGTCACAGGGGAGTTCTGCCTTTTGCCCGAGAAGATCTCCGCATCTCTGCTCTTAGCATCCTTTTCCTGCACCGACACCGACGGCTCCGCCATCGCTGGTCCACCAGCAGGCCGCCATTCGCAACTACTGGGGCAGGCACCAAACTCTCTCCAGCATCCTCCAGCAGATCTAAATCACGGGGAAAACCCAAAACACACTTACTCGGCTACGCCACCGCTCCAAAAAATGCCGAATATCTCGCCGGACAAGGAAGGATCAACATACCTGCCGATGGGCTACATGAAGGAAATATGCCCTAGAGGCAATAATAAAGTTATTATTTATTTTCTCATATCATGATAAATGTTTATTATTCATGCTAGAATTGTATTAACCGGAAACATAATACATGTGTGAATACATAGACAAACATAGTCCACCCTAGTTTTATTTATGGCAAGATAATGAGATAGTTTCGTGTGCTCTTATATAGTTTTTGTATTAAGTATTATGATCTATCTAGGAGAAATACCAAAGTATTTCAAAGGAGGATTACCTTGACTTAGGCATGGTTCTATTGTAAAATAAATTAACCTAAGTGAAGTGAAGTATATATTATTCCACTACAACGGTTGGGTAATTTTAAAATGTCTTTGAATACGAAAAGTATATTCCCCAAACCTAGTTTGTGCTTGAAGATCACTGCAGCTACCCCCCAATGATCTGCCATCGACATTCATGGTTTAGACAACCCTCACATTGAAATTCATAGGCAGAGCTCATGGCTAGGCAGTCCAGTTCGAGCGCTACACATCCCAAATTTCTTTATTTTCCTTTTTTCCTTTGGTTTTTAGCAGGTTTAGCAAAAATAGCTTGCTAGTTTTTTATTATATTGGTTAAAAATATGTAAATTGCAAAACAAAATGATATTAACAATTTTAAAATCTTGTTGTGGATTTTAATGACACTGGTGAACTTAAAATGTTTTAAATTTTGAAAATCATTCATGCTTTTTAAAAAATTGTGAATATAAAAATGATACTCCCTCTGTTCCAAAATACAGTGCTTCCTCTATTCCCGTGCTTCAACTTTGACCATAAATTTAACCAACAAGACCGACTGCGGTGAGAGAAGTTACACCAGTGAATTCGTATTCAAAAGAAGTTTTCAATTATATAATGTTTTCTCCCGCCGCAGTCGGTCTCGTTGATTAAATTTATGGTCAAAGTTGGACTTCAAGAAGCGCGGGTGCACTATATTTTGGAATGGAGGGAGTAATGAATTTAGAAAAATTCATGTATGAATAAGTGTTTCTTATATTTTGAAAAAAGTTCATGTATTCTAATCATGAATTTTAAAAAATATTCTCATGGCCTACCATAGTTTTATTTATGGCAAGATAATGAGATAGTTTCGTGTGCTCTTATATACTTTTTGTATTAAGTATTATGATCTATCTAGGAGAAATACCAAAGTATTTCAAAAGAGGATTACCTTGACTTAGGCATGGTTCCGTTGTAAAATAAATTAACCTAAGTGAAGTGAAGTATATATTATTCCACTGCAACTGTTAACTATGAGACTTGGCTAATTTTAAAATGTCTGTGAATATGAAAAGTATATTCCCCAAACCTAGTTTGTGCTTGAAGATCACTGCAGCTACCCCCCCCCCCCCCAATGATCTGCCATTGACATTCATGGTTTAGAAAACCCTCACATTGAAATTCATAGGCAGAGCTCATGGGTAGGCGGTCCAGTTCGAGCGCTACACATCCCAAATTTCTTCATTTTCCTTTTTTCCTTTGGTTTTTAGCAGGTTTAGCAAAAAAAAGCTTGCTAGATTTTTTTATATTGGTTAAAAATATGTAAATTGCAAAACTAAATGATATTAACAAATTTAAAATTTTGTTGTGGATTTTAATGACATTGGTGAACTTAAAATGTTTTAAATTTTGAAAATAATTCATGCATTTAAAAATATTTGTGAATATAAAAATGATACTCCCTCTGTTCCAAAATATAATGCTTCCTCTATTCCCGTGCTTCTACTTTGACCGTAATTAACCAACAAGACCGACTGCGTCGGGAGCAAAAATTATACCAGTGAATTCGTATTCAAAAGAAGTTTTCAATTATATAATTTTTTCTTCCGCCGCTGTCGGTCTCGTTGGTTAAATTTATGGTCAAAGTTGGACTTCGGGAAGAGCGGGCGCACTATATTTTGAAATGGAGGGAGTAATGAATTTAGAAAATTTCATGTATGATTAAGTGTTTCTCATATTTTGAAAAAAGTTCATGTATTCTAATCATAAATTTTAAAAAAATTCTCATGGTTCACCATTGTTTTATTTATGGCAAGATAATGAGATAGTTTCGTGTGCTCTTATATACTTTTTGTATTACGATCTATCTAGGAGAAATACCAAAGTATTTCAAAGGAGGATTACCTTGACTTAGGCATGGTTCTGTTGTAAAATAAATTAACCTAAGTGAAGGGTGAAGTATATATTATTCCACTGCAACGGTTAACTATGAGACTTTGCTAATTTTAGAATGTCTGTGAATACGAAAAGTTCAAGAAGTTGAAAAAGGTTCTCTTATTCTAAAAAATATTTGTGTATTTCAGTAAATGTTCTCAAGTTACAAACATGTTTATATATACCAAAAATATCTGTTTTTTTTAAATGTTGAAATAGAAAATAAAGAACCAAAGGCAAAAGAAAGCCGGAATAAAAAAACTCAATACAAGACCGTTAGGAAAATCAACTAAAACAGTAACTAAACAAAAGAATCAAAAATCAAGCCCTCGTGTATATATACCCTGCTTAAAGGAGAGGAAGGCGGTGTACACATGCTGGTCCAGCTTGCACCCCTTGTGCGTTGCACGCCGATCTGACACAGGGAACCTCAATCGGGGACCTATTAGGGCTTGGCTAATGCATATCCATGTAGGATCAGATGGGAAAATATGTTCGGATGACATGTAGCATCGGATACCAGGAGAAATAGGTTTGGATGGGAAAACGGGATCCTCTGCAGAAGGCGGATGCTTGGAGAAAAAAAAATATGATCCAGTGTAAAAGGCTGAAAAAATTGGAGTGAAGAGTACATATGCATGTGTACTAGAGTCTCTATTTTATATCCCTTGATGAGACCCACTAGTGATAGCTTGTGTTGAGGAAGCGGGAGTAGAACCCGCATTGCCCTTACTGAAAGAAACGTCTCTTTCAGATCACGCCCTGCTACGTAGAATGGGATAATGTCAACATCCTTCATTATAGTACCGAAGATGCTCGTAGGCTGGTCGATGGAAAGGAGGGCTTGTAGATGCTTTGAACTACCATTTCTCATGAGGCATTTGTATCATATGCCACAATTGTTCATGCCCTTATATGTCGCTTGCTGCGTCCAAAAGCAGCTTGGCGCACAAGATCCCCAACCGTGCCTACCCACTAGCAGCTGTAGCGATGTACTGCAGCAACCACATTGCAGAGAATGTACAGTAGCAAAGCTGCACCTTTTGAATAGTTTGAGTTTTTTAATACGTTTTTTTGAAAATTTGAAGATATATTGAACAGTTGAAAAACACAAACAAAATGTGAAATTGCGATCATTATCTGAAATTTATGAACTTTATTATAAAGACATGAACAATTTTTTGAAAAGTGAGACTTTTTTAAGTTTGACATTTTTTAAATTTCAAATTTTTTTGTAAAACAAGCCATTTATTTGAATTTTCAGCAATTTTCGAACAATTTTTGTAAAAGTGAACACAAATTTGGAATTATGATCATTTTGTGGGAAAAGTGAACAGTTTTTAAATTTTTTGAATTTTTGAATTTATGTAAAAAATAAAAAAAAGAAAGGTAAAGAAGGGGAAAAGATAAATAAAAACCAAAAGAAACAAGAAAACAAGTTTAAAGAAATCAGCAAGTAAAAGGTTCAAGAAGCTTCTATAAGAGGTTCTTGAAACCGGAGGAAACCATATAGAAAACCCTACGCTAGCTAATGGATCGACCCGCCCGTTGCTCGCTTGGTCATCCTTTTGACACAAAATGTGTCGAATAGGAGGATATTCCCTCAAATAGGGTGTTCCTTGGCGACGAAATTCCCTATATGTCGCACTATTCGACAAACTGCCACGTGCTCGAACATGCGAACCCACCTCCCACCGAGCGTGAGAGATGGGTTGGATGACTTTAGGACAACGAGCCAACCGGTTTTTTGAACCTTCTAGAAGGTTTGAGGACCTTATTTATTTTTATTTTCAGTTTTTTATTTTATTTCTTTCAAATTATTCAAAAATGCTCGTAATTTTATAAAAATATTCCGGTTCTAAAACGAAATTTTATTTTTAATTTTTTTTAGAGTTTAAAAAAGTATGTGTTTTCGAATTTGATTGAAAAAAATCGGAAAATGATCCCATTTTTAAAAATTGAGCAATAGTTCAATAAATGTTCGGGGGTTTCCAAAAATGTTTGTGTTTCACTACTGTCAGATTTTCAAAAACAAATTTGTAGATTCAAAAAGCGTTCACATTTTTCAGGATATGTTGGAAAACATGCTGGCATTTGAATTTTATTTAGAATTTCAAACAGTGTTCATGTTTTCAAAAATTGTTCATCGATTCCAAAAATGTACGTGATCTTCCAAAATGTTTAGGATTTTTTAAGAAGTTCAAGTTTTTTAAAAAAAATATTCACAATTTTGAAAAGTTTCTGTGTTTCAAAAACATTCATTTAGAAATTGCTTCAATTTTGTAAAAACTTCAAATATGTCGCTCCTGGTAGTTCGTACAACTCTGTATTGTTTATTGGTCACCAAAGTTCATTATTTCCAGTTTGTAGATACGCGCACCTAACAATGGGAGGTGTGGTGTTCGAATCCCCAGGGCGCACAAAGTCCTTTGGGACTTTCAATTGTTGTGCGAATCACCGACTTTTTGTCACAAAATGCGACATATAGGAGGTTTCCTTGGTGACTCCCAGGGTTGAATCCACAGGTTGCACAGGCAGGGTAGACACTGTTGTTCCTGGTCGGGCCGACAGTTACAGGCTCACATCTGGGCCGATAAAATGAAGAATTTATTTTGTAATTTTTGATAAAAGGACACTTTATTACTTAAAAGGTTTAAGTATTACACCCGGCCTCTGCATAGTTAAGATGCACACATTTAATTTATTTTGCAAATGCTGACAAGCTGATTAAAATCCTACGTACATTTTAACTCCCAGTTTGGGACAGTGATTTCCATTTTTGTGGTTCAGACTGCCATACAGAAATTCAGTTCTCTCGCAAAGTAATATTAAGACAGACTTTCATTTGTTCCCCACGATAAAAAATTTCAACCCGAATGTCATTTGAAATCCATGCGTTCCTTTATAGATTCGCACCGAGTCAGATCGACCATAGGATCGAAAACATGGACCGTCACGATTAAAAAGCATTCACCAGCTACTTCAGAATGCCTGAATTTGGAGCAGTGGCTCATGCAAACTTGCCACGACGGTAAGGAAAGCTGCTATGTACATACTGCCAAATGTCACGAACTGAGAAAAGAATTAACAAGATCTCCTCGCAGTGAAGAAACGAGCAGCGATTAGTGCCGCCACGACGACGACGGCGACGAGGAGCTCAGGCTACCGACGAGCTCAACGAAGTCGCTCTCAGAGCACGGTATGATAATCCCGCCGCCGTGGTGGTCGAAGCCGAACTCCTCCTCGGCGCTCTCCAGCAGCGCAACGAACGACGGGTGCCTCAGGTACGCCGTCGGGATCACGAACCGCGCCCTCGCCTCGCCGACGTACACCGCGAAGTGGCCCCTCGGCACCGCGCCGCCGCCCTTCCCGCCGCCGCCGCCCTTGGCCAGGTGGAGCCTCGACATCAGCTGCTGCAGCTTCCCACCCATGGCATCGATCAGCTAGCTCGAATGCTACTAGTATTTGCTTCAGTATCGATAGCTAACTAGTGTCAGCGTGAGTGAGTTCATCAGTAGTTGCTTGCTTGCTTGGTGTAGCATGTTGCGGGAGCTCAACAATGCTGTTGCTATATATAGTAGCGGAGTACTATATTTTTCCCGTGTGCTGTCAGTTGTTAAACCTCCTAAAATGGAATTAATTTGACCAAGGAACATTGCCACATGACTGTCCCCTGGCATGTTGCTTTCCCGTTAGGATGAGTCCATTTGAGATGAGATATGCCGCCAATATGGACACTCAAGTGTGTCTCGAGTAAGTTGAGCACTCAAATCGTTCCCCGGTGACCAAATTTGGATGCCTTTAGCTGTTGAGTTTATACATGTGAGAAGAAGAAGTAAGTTAGTGCTTCAGTAAACAGGTAAGCTTAGTGAAGGATCTTCTTTCTTTTGAGGCAGAGACTGTAGAACGATTGTTCTACGGTATATTTTCAATAAATCAAAGTGTTAATATACATGAAGATGAAAAGGAAAAATAAAGCTAACTAAGCTATCCAATGCCTGTCTTAGGAAACATCATGGTAAACAATCAGTGAACTAAAAGTAACCTTTTCAATGTAGTTTTTGATGCAATAGACCATTTCATTATTGGGCAATTTGCTGAACGTCTATCCGATGAACAAAACATCGCCATCCCGACATGAATAGCCCGTTTCAAGATTATAAGAACCGGTGGCTGTCGTGTGTTGGCGTCACAGCAGTTCAACTCTTGCTCCAACTTGCACGGCAGGCCTCGTCGCCCGCAGCGACAACTGGACAATACAAATGGACGCGACCCCACGAGTGGCATCCATCACGAATTCAGCTCGTGTACAATTGCCCAGGGATGGAGACACCGCCGCATGGGCATCGATCCATCCTCATGTGCTTGACCACGCGCGGATTTCGGCTCAATCATTGGCACCGGCAATGGCGGCTTAGCAGAGCTTACGCCCAGATAACCGGGGGATTAAGGACCGGCGAGTGGATAGAGAGGGCGATCGAGTGGACACCTCCAGCGTCAAGAATTTGATCGGCGGCGGCCCACGGCATCGTCCGGGGGCCACGCGCGCCATCCGCTCCTGCGGCCAGGAATCGCGCAGCGCGCGTCGCGTGGGGCGGTGTTCGAGAGCAGCTAGGCTAGGCTGGCTGGGCGCCTCATCCCGGCTGAGGCGCGGGGAGCCATGCCGCGGGCGAGATCGGGCTGCAGCAACATGCGGGGTGCCGGCGAGATGAGGTACATGATCCGGCACACTTTTCTGGCAGTTCTTCTCAACTTTGGGAATTGGGTGCGAGGATAGATTTTTTTTTTTTGAAATTCGAGGATAGATATTTTTGGGCCCGAGATTGCACGGATTGCAGTGAATTTTGTTTTCTTTGTTTCACGAAAAAAATGCCACTATTGTGAAAACAAAATCAATGAGAAAGAAGTTAAGTATGAACAACCAGCCAAAAGAAAAAGAAATGCGTCTGCCGAGAGTCAAACCCGGGTCTATTGCTTGGAAGGCAATTATCCTAACCATTGGACTACAAACGCTATGATGTACGGAATGAAAACGTCATCCTTCTTATCTTAAGTGGACCGTCCGAACTTTGGCAAAAAGGGGACAACAGAAGGCCAAGATAAAATATGATAAAGTTATATCAAAATCCTCTGTGGTTGCTAAGTCTAGATCCTTCTGTGATCTCGACTTTTCTCCATCCATCGGGTGAAGAAACCGAAGAAGACCAAACTTGGACAAGCTAGACTAACCTCAAAGGTTTAAAAGAGCCACATGAGCCACCCAACCCAACAGCTGAGAACCTAATATCGTTGAACATTGGCCTGCGACACATCCATTGCAAGATAGGTTGTTGAACGGTTGCTTCATCACTATGCTGTGGAGGAAGAGGACTCGGAGCACGAAGAACGAATCAGCATACCCGGTAACAAGAGCATATGCTTGTCAAATACTATTGCAACTAACAACTCTTAGATAGATTGAATCACCACACGAAAATCCACAAGAACCATCTATCCACGGGACCAAAAAACAACAAATTCACTGCTGTAGGTCGCATCGACCACGATAGCCACACCAGGATGGGGATAGAATCATGAGATTTTATTCTATACAACGCAGCCTCCACTACCTAGACTTTGCGGCTAAAGAACAAAAATCAAACATAGATGGAAAAACAATCTAAACTCTGAGCATTGATCTCTACTTGCCCCCCCCCCCCTCTGAAAGCCAAAATGGGGATCAAAGGTAGCAGAAACCAGTAGGAATCACAAACCTAGTCTCCGACGGGTAGTTTTTTTTCCTTCTCTATCTCCGATGTGATCTGATTATGTGACCAGCAATGTTGATGTAATAAGTCGCAACTTGAAGAGAACACCCTTTGGACTAGGTTTTTTTTTACAAACAACTGGTACTCCAATTTAAAAAGCTAGACGAAGAGATCAAAAGGTTTGCAACCAATCAGAAAATTGTGTGGGATCCCTTTTGATGGCCATAAACCCCACCAACACTAATTCATACTAGCCATGCCCGCATGGCGGCACGCCGCACCTATTGACGTTAAGTGAGAAATTCTGTGTATGAATTTGATTTGTTCATTATTTGATTAATTATTTAGTTTTTGCTTGTTTGCTTTAATTTAGTTTAAGTTTCTGTCACTTTTTCCCTACACCCTCAGATTAAGATCCAATCGGACAAAAGGGTGTGCTGCATGTCAAGGGTTTGCATGGCACTTCTAATTACTTAGAAGTATTCTTCCCAGAATACTGACTGAACTGATCCGACAAGTGAATAGAAAAAGGATATTGCTGAGCGCGGAAGCAAGTCTAAAGAAGCAAACCACAACACCGGTAGGTAAGAAACACCTCAGAAGTAGCTCTGGTTTTAGGGTTTGAATCATCTTTTGAAATGTTGACATAACCATTCTTTCTCCTGCAAAATCACTTTTTAGAATAAAAAAAAAGCAAAATCTTCTATCCCCGGATGTAGTCCCATCACTATGAACTCCTGCACCACCATTTGCAGGTGCTATAGCATCATTAGGACCAATTCTCCCTGGTTTGCATCGAATGAGTTTGATAACAGAAGAACAACATTTAAGCTCATGTTTTTCTCTATCAGACAAGGTGCTCCAAATTTGCCAGCGGCTTGACAACATTAAACATAGTTAGAAATTTGTCACTTTTGTAGAGTATTAGATAAAATAGCCTCTCTGTTGTTCCCCTGCCTTTCATGCGGGAATTAAACTTCTCGAACACAAGCATCAGCCATATCCGACGACAGCAATAGCAGTAGTCAATAGACATAAACTGTACGTAGGAGTCAGGCGTCGCACACTGGCACATGACGTGGAGTCCGTGGCCGCACTCTTTCATGGGGCAGATGACCCACTTCGTCAAGTTCTTCTCTCATCCTCGGCCTCCACGGATGCCAAGGCGCCGTGCGCCATGACGGCCGTCGCCACAGCATCCTCAGCGTCATGAACACCCTCTTTTCGAGCCGCTTGTTTGCCGTTGCCGCGTCAAAACAGGGAGGCGGCGTAGCTAGTGCCGCCGACGCCACGCCGAGACACATCAGGTCTACGACGTCAAATCTCCCCCGCCATCCGGTCATACACCTAACAATTACGCAGCCACGTGCATGGGCATGAGGGCGAGCACACACGTGGACCTAGCAATTACGCGGCCACATGTAGAGCCCATGCAAGCAACCACGCACGCGCAGCTCCCTACACCCTTTGCAATCAAAAACACAGCACCTCTCCGGCTAAACCATGGGCCACACTAACGTAATTTAACTTATGTGTAAACCAATTTGGCCGCACCCGCGAATCAATCTGTGGTTGAGATGGTTAGATGGACAGTGGTATCCCTAACCCACCAGGGTTCAAATCCTGGTGTGCGTGTGTGCGTTCATAGGGGTGAGTGTATGCGCGTGTATATGAGCGCTTGTGTCTGTACTGATGCTCAAAAAAAAAAATTGGCCACACCCGACGGTGGACTGATGAACTACTCGGCCCGACGTACACAACGTGCATTTGTTTTTTTTAGAAAAAGGGGAGATCCCCGGCCTCTGCATCGGTATGATGCATACGGCCATATTTATTAAAAAGCAAATAAGTTCAACATAGGTCTTGAAGTCTCAAAATGAACGAACCAAAAAAGCTCACAAAGGGCAGAAGGGTAAAAGTAAAGCCACAACCGGCTGGTAAAAGAAAGATAGAAAAACTAATTGCCTATCCTATTACATGACCGCCATCCAAACCGGTTAAAAATAGCCCGAGCTACCATCTCCTATCGGATAGATCCAGTAACCAAACGCTCCCTGGCCTCCGTCGGAGTGAGTAGCGACCACATAGGCATCAACGCAGTGGCTCGGAAAATAACCTGCAAAAAATGAGTATTTGTTGTTCTATTAAAAACCAAATCATTTCTGCAGTTCCAGACTGCCCATAGTAAAGCACATACTCCTACACGAATGTGTCTCGCTGTTTCGGAATCTATCCCGTCAAGCCACGTCCCAAATAACGTGTTGATATTATTCGGAGGAGTAATATTAAAAGATATATGAACAGTCCGCCATAAATATTTTTCCATCGGACAGTCCAGAAAGAGGTGTTTGATGGATTCATCGCGGTCACAAAAACTACATCTTGTAGAACCAATCCAGTTGCATTTTGTCAAGTTGTCCTTAGTTAAAATGACTTGCTTATGTACAAACCACATAAACACTTTAACTCTCAATGGTACTTTGACATTCTAAACATGTTTCAAACTAGGAATAGAGCTAGAGTTGATAACATCCAGATACATGGATTTAACCGTAAACTCTCCATTCCTAGTTAGCTTCCAGCACAACTGGTCTGGTCATTGAGAGAGCTGCACATCCATCAGTCATCTCACAAGATGGAGCCAAGCTTCCCAACGGGTTCCAGCAAGTGTTCTCCTGAATTGGATATTAAGAGGAGTGGACTGAAGTACCGTCGCAACGAAAGCGTCTCTTCATTGAACAATGCTATAAAGGGAAGGATATTGAAGCGGGAGGGGTGTTTCCCCTAGCCATGTATCCTCCCAGAATCTCGTAGAGGTACCGTTTCCGACTATATACTTTGTCCTGTTGAAAAAGACTGATTTAACTCTCATCAGTCCTTTCCAAAAAGGCGAGTCCGTCGGCCTCACTGTCACCTGAGACAAAATTTTGGAATGAAGGTACTTATTACACAGAATATGCGCCCATGTGGCCTCCGTCTCTACAGATAGCTTATATAGCCACTTGCTGAGAAGACATCTATTCTTAACATCAAGATTTTTGATACCTAGACCCCTTGGTCTTTCGGTCAACAAATAATATCCCATTTAGTGAGTCTATACTTTCTCTTCAGGTCATCACTCTGCCAGAACAAGTGGGATCTATAATCCAGTCTTTTCCAAACTCCCACTGGTACCTCGAAAAAGACAAGAGAAACAGAGGCATGCTCGTGAGTACCGAATTAATGAGAATTAATCGGCCCCCATATGACATCAACTTGTCCTTCCAGCAGCTCAGTTTCTTTTCAAATCGATTCTCAATACATTTCCATTCTCTATTTGTTAGCTTACGATGGTGAATTGGTATACCCAAATACGTGAAAGGTAAAGCCACTAGTTCACACCCGAACAATTGTTTTGTACGCCTCTTGTTCCTCATTGACTCTTCCGAAGCAAAACAATTCGCTTTTGTGGAAGTTAATCTTTAACCCGGTCAATTGTTCGAATAAGCATAACACCAGCTTCATGTTTTTTGCTTTTGCCAAGTCATGCTCCATGAAGATGATAGTATCATCGGCGTACTGTAGGATAGACACACCTCCATCAACTAGATGAGGTACCAGGCCACCTACTTGACCAGCATCCTTTGCCCTTCCTATTAGAATTGTCAACATGTCGACTACTATGTTGAACAAAATAGGTGAACTGGATCTCCTTGTCTCAGGCCCTTATGTGTCTGAAAGTAGTGACCAATGTCGTCATTTACTTTAATTCCAACACTCCTTTTTTGCGTGAAAGATTCTACCCGGTGTCTCCAGGCTTGATCAAAATCTTTCATACGCAAGGCCTGTTGCAGAAATGGCCACTTGACTTTATCGTACGCCTTTTCAATCCACTTTGAAAACAGCCCCGTCTATTTTTTTGTATGGATTTCATGGAGCGTTTTGTGAAGGACCACAACCCCTTCTAGGATGTTTCTGTCTGGCATGAAAGCAGTTTGGGATGGTTGCACCACAGAGTGCGCAATCTGCGTGAGTATATTAGTCCCAACCTTGGTAAATTTTTTGAAACTTACGTTAAGAAGACAGATAGGCCTGAACTGCTCAATTCTCACAGCCTCTGTTTTCTTCTGAAGCAAAGTTATTGTTCCAAAATTCAGATGAAACAACTGAAGCTGTCCAGAGAATAGATCATGGAACATCGGTATCAAATCCCCTTTAATTATGTGCCAGCATTTTTTATAAAACCCCGCCGGAAATCCATCCGGCCCCAGAGCTTTATTATTCTTCATCTGTGAAATAGCTTCAAACATCTCTTTCTTTGAAAATGGGGCGGTTAATACATCGTTCTCATCCGCAGCAAGCTGAGGAACATCCCCAATCCTAGACTCATCCAAGGACACGAAATTATCCTCTGGAGGCCCAAATAGCTGCTTGTAGTAATTGGTTATGTATAATTTTAGGTTTTCCTGTCCTAAAATCGTCCCCTCTTCTTGCTCGAGCTGAAAAATTCTTTCCTTTTTATGCTTGCCATTAGCGATCATATGAAAGAATTGAGTATTGGCGTCCCCTTGGACAACTTTGCGAACCTTAGCTCGTAATGCCCACTTCAATTCCTCCTCTTGCAGAAGTTTTTTCAATCTCATCTCCGCGTCAACTTTAGCATGAAGCTCCGAGGTTTCTAAAATTGTGGACTCGGCTTTTAAATCTAGGGACTAAATAAGTGTAAGAAGCTTTTCCTTTTCAACCTTATAAATCCCACTGAGATGCTTAGCCCACCCTCGTAAAAAACTTCTCAAGTGCCTAATCTTATTCTGCCATCTCTCAACAGAAGTCCTCCCTCCTGCATCTTTCGCCCATTCCCTGGCATAGACAGAAGAAGAAAAGGGGCAAGAAGCAAGCAAATACCAGAACCTAAAACGGGCGAACAACCGGCACGAAGAACAGTATGTTGTGCAGACCGATCCATCTTGCAAAAAGGAACAACTGCAGAGACAGAACACAACACACATATGAAAGTAATATCCAACAACAATCAACAACAGAACCACGAACCAAGAGTGAAATCAACAGGCCGCTTGCCCAACTGAATCTCTTCCCTCCGCTGCCTACAAGAACCACCAACAGCAGAGCCCAATGACAAAGAAGAAGACCCTGAAGAATCAAAGCAGCGAAGCAGCCAACATACACAAAAACTCCATAACAAACAAACGGGGAAAAAATAGACCAGATCGTGGCACAAGATCCAGCATGCATCCAGAGCCCGAAGACCGCACGGAGCGGCCGGACCGACGGGACGACCAATCATCAGAGGCTGGAGTGTCATCCATACGTATGGGATGACCCAACACACTGGGCAAATCATGCAGCAGGACGACCCGAACCACCACGCCGGCCAACAACAGCGCGCGGCCGACCCGGACGACGTGGGCCATTACGACCGAAAGAAGAGCCCGCCATCGAGTTAATGTACGCGAGAGCAACGAAGACCTACTTGAATAACGTAGCAGGAAGAAAGATCTATTTATAGCCCCCACAACGTATCTACAAGGGTCTCTAGATTGCACCACGAAAGTGGCAGCGATAAGCGGCAAAGTCCGTAGACGCAACGACGACAGCGGCACCGATCAAAAACAGTAGCAGGCCGTAGACTAAACATAAGTTAAATCTAAACTGTCATAGCAGCACCGATCAAAAAGCACTCGAAGGTTGTACGTCAGACGGTCGAGTCGGCACCGCCTTCCCAGCGCAAAGTGGCACCGCGTACACTGACGCAGCCCACCAGACGTCGACGAAGGGCGAGGCGCAGCCCAAAGAAGGAAGGAGGCCCGCCCACATATACAACCACCGTATAAACCCTAGAAAAGCAAGTCGACGGAGCAGGCTGGCTCATGCAGACCCAGAAGAACAACCACGCCAGCTTGCCCCACATGCAATAAAAAATGCTAAACCAACCAAAAGAACCATCACACTAGTTTAAAAAATTTGAAATGAACCTCCGAACACACAACGCGTTTGTACACAGCCGTGTATCAAAAAAATACACGTGCCACGTTCAACTTTACCCGGACATTATTTTCAACCAAGTGGGTGAATAATAGAACGAAAACGCTCCCAGATATAGAGGCTTGGGTATTTGTAGTATTGGCGCCACTTTTCAAAAAGTGGGGACTTCATTTTTAAAAATCAATTTATCCTTGTGTGATCCAAATGCTCCAAGTTGCAACGATCACGACCTCCATGAGGAAAGGAACATGTGTCAGAACTTGGTTGCAATTTGAAAGTATGGCAGCTATTGTGTGCAAACTTGAGAGTGGCCATCTCAACCAGGATATTAGCCAGGTAGAACCATGTGTGTTGTGCTCATTATTGGGTAAATTCTCCTTTTTAATTTTCTAGTGATGACACAGTGAAAATGTGTAACCTGTTAATAAAATCAGCTTTACTAATTGTTATGTAGAGGAGAAATAGCTAACTCACATGCGAGTTTTTCACTATAGGATCTTTGTAGTTCCAAGATTCGCATTGTTTCCCTTAAAAAAAAGATTCGCGTTGCTTGTTTTTGCATGTGGGCGCATGGTTCTAGTTTTTGCCTGGTCCTTTTTTTTGTTCGTTTCCACGCTTTCGTTAATGGGCTGTGGGAGAATCACATACATGGTTTGTTGCCTCACATGCTTTCTTTCCTTCTCTTTTCTTGAGAAATGTGAGAAGAAGCAAAGAAGAGTAGTGTGAGATATGAGAAATTCCCTCTAGCTAGGGTTTTCTTCCTCTCGGGGCGATCTCGAACGCAACCGTTGAGAACCTGATTTCCCTGTCTCCGTCGTGATCTCCTGCCCTCTCTCGTTTCAGGGGCGCTGTTGCGCTCATCGGCCTGAGGCGGGCAAGGGGAGGGGGAGGTCCTAGGGTTTCTGCAAGGCCCGAGTCGTTCTGATCGGGTTAGGGTTCGACAAATCATGGCATCGGGTGGGGCTTCAGGATCTCGTCCGAGTGGATCGATGGAGACTGACAACGTGACGACTCTGATGAAGGAGCTAGGTCTTCGGGAGGAGGATCTCGACGACGTGATTTTTGATGAGAAGGAGGCTCCGGTCGAGGAGCCGCGCTGGATAGCGTTGGCTAGGGTTCACTCGCCAAAGACATACAACCACTTTTGGTTCTTCAAAAACATGAGAGCCGTGTGGGATCTTGCCCAAGATGTTCAGTTTAAGCCCCTGGAGGATAATCTCTATACTGTGCAGTTCTCCTACTTGGGGGATTGGGAAAGAGTAACGAGGGACGGCCCCTAGCACTTCCAAGGAGATGCTGTCATCCTCAAGTCGTATGATGGATTGACAAAGCCGTCCACAGTGCAGCTTGACACTATAGAAATTTGGGTACAGATTCATGATGTACCTCCATTGTATGCTCATCTGGTCCCTTCTTTAGCAGCAAAGGTTGGCGAAGTCATCTACGCCGAACCCCAATCGCAAGACTTTGCCGGCAACTTCCATCGAGTTTGGGTCCAGATTAATGTTGATAAGCCTCTGAAGAACGCAGTTTCTATGATAAGAGAGGGGAAGCGCCAGATATACGGGATCAAGTATGAAAAACTTTCGGACTGGTGTGCGGTCTGTGGCATGTTGGGTCATTAGTTCAAGGAGCATGGTAATGGTATACATCCTCCGTCCGCGCTGATCTTTAAGGATCTAAGGGCCTGGTGGGTCATGAGTATGGGACAAGGCCCGGGAGGGGGCCGCGGAAGAAGAGGAGGACGGCGGGGTGGCCGAGGTGGCCGTGGAGCAAACCCCCGATCGGATCAGGATGATGGTAATGATGGGAAAGACAACTTGAGCTCTGAATCTGATGCGGTCATGGACGATGCTGAAAACAACAGAAAGAGGGCACAACACATGAAGCACTCGGTGAACAATGAAGCAAACAGTTCGGGTCCTGGGTTGGTGTTAGCTCTAACTTCTTCGGAGTCTATACCCCCAGAGTCCGAGTAGCAAGCAAGACCCAAAGAGAGCCAAGAAAAACATAGATGCAGTGGATGAAGATTTGGAGAAAGGTGTCGGTCATGGCAACATCGTCACTTCTTTGGCGGGCTCCTTCGAAGAGTGCCGCCGAGCCCAATGAATGCACTATGGTGGAACTGCCGTGGCACGGGTAAACCTGCGGTAGTTCAAGAGCTTCGCGAATTCGCGAGGAATTTTACCCCTACTCTACTTTGTATCGTTGAGACACAAATAGATGGTCGAAGGATAGAAGCTATGGCTAGCTCGATAGGCTATGATAATTCCTATGCTGTCGATAGTCAGGGAAGGAGTGGTGGAATTGGCTTATTTTGGAACAATGCAATAAAAGCCGAGATCCTTGGTTATTCGTGTTATCACCTTGATGTTTCAGTTACAGAACAGGGGGAGGACCCATGGAGGGTGACGTGTGTCTATGGGGAGGCGCAGACCCATCTTAGACACCAAACGTGGACTGTACTTAAAAATATCAGTACTTTAAATAGCCTTCCATGGTTATGCATAGGCGATTTCAATGAAGTGTTACGTCCAAGTGAGCATGAAGGTGTAACGCAGTAATGCAAAAATCCAGGCATTCAGAGACACGGTTGACGTTTTCATGCTGCTTGATTTGGGCTATAAGGGCAATTTCTGGACTTTTGAGAAGAAAGTGACTGGTGGCTCATTTACTTGATGCCGTCTTGACAGGGCATTGGTAAATTCAGACTGGTTGGCAAGATTCTCGTTAGCCTCTATAACACACGAGGTTGCGGCGTCATCTGACCATATGGCTTTGCTTCTGGATCTTGGAAGAGTTAAGGGCGAAAGGGCAAAGAGGGAGTTTAGATACGAGACCATGTGGGAGACTCACGCGGGCCTGAGAGATATGTTGGTTCAAAGCTGGGAAACTGAAGCTCCCTGCAACTCGGTAGAAGATATACGTCTCAAGATCGAGAACCTGGCTAAGGGACTTGACAGATGGAGTAAAGACACGTTCGGAAGCGTGAGGAAGGACATCAAGCATCTAAAGAAAATGCTAGAAGAGCTGAAGTCCAATCCTTTACGGAAGGGGCCGTCACATGTTGAACTCAAAATAAATGAACGTCTCATTCAAATGTATCACCGCAAGGAGATAATGTGGCGCCAGAGGGCGAGGATAGATTGGCTGACGGCAGGTGACAAGAACACCAAATTCTTTCATCTACGGGCGAGTTTGAGGAAGAATAAAAATATGATAAAAGCGTTACATAATTCATTGGGAGCAATTGTAGTAGATCCAGATGAGCTCAAAGCAATGGTAAATAATTTTTATCAAACACTATATACTTCCGAGGAGGTCTAGGGGATGGATGCAGTGCTTGCTCACGTGCCAAGAAGAGTGTCTGAGGAGATGAATTCTATGTTGAATGCAGATTACACTAAGGAAGAGGTGAAAACAACACTGTTCCAAATGTTCCCGACAAAGGCACCGGGCCGGACGGTTTTCCGGCACATTTTTATTAGCGACATTGGGATATTTGTGGGGATGATGTAACAAGGGTGGTGTTGAAAATAGTCCATGGAGAAGAGAGCCCAGAAGGTATTATTGACACCGTTCTTGTTCTAATACGGAAGGTAATAAACCCCACCCTCCTTTCCCAGTTTAGGGCCATAAGCTTATGCAATGTTATGTATAAAATTGCCTCTAAAGTGGTGACCAACAGACTGAAGCTAGTTCTACCAGACATAATTTTTGTTGAACAGTCTGCTTTTGTTCCGGGGAGGCTTATCACTGATAACATTATATGTGCATACGAGTGCTTGCATTTCATGAAGAGGTCTAAAGCAAAGACTAGCATTTATTGCGCTCTCAAATTGGATATGATGAAGGCTTATGACAGATTGGAGTGGCCTTATTTGAGGGCAATTATGATCAAGATTGGCTTCTCTCATCGATGGATTAATACAGTTATGGGCATGGTCTCTTCAATGTCCTTTTCTGTTCTTTTTAATAGTGAGAAGCTTGATTCTTTCAGACCAACCACAGGTATCCGACAGGGAGACCCAATTTCCCCTTACTTATTCTTGATTGCAGCAGAGGGCCTTTCGTGCCTCCTGAAATCCAGTACACAGTCATCAATTGCAGGTATCAAGGTGGCCCCAACCGCCCCAACTATAAACCACCTTTTGTTTGCAGATGACAACCTGTTGCTTTTTAAGGCTAATGTTGAGGGGTCAGTTGCAGTGTCAAACCGGTTGGAAACATATTGTAAGGCTTCTGGGCAACGTATCAATCATGACAAGTCATCCATCTTTTTCAGCCGGGGCTGTCCAGGCTCTATGAGGGAAGAAATAAAAAACTCCTTGCAGGTTCATAATGAGTCCTTAAGTGAGCGTTATTTGGGCATGCCAACGAACGTGGGACACTCCAAGAATGGAATGTTCAAGTACTTGAGAGACCGGGTGTGGGAGAAGGTAAAAGGCTGGATGGAAAAATTACTCTTTGCTGCCGGTAAAGAAGTTTTGATCAAGGCAGTTGCGCAAGCAATTCCGGTCTACTCTATGTCATGCTTCCGTCTTCCTAGAGGGTTATGTGATAGTATATCTGCCATCATTAGGCAATTTTGGTGGGGGAGTAAGCAAGGCAAACGAAAACCAAACTGGGTTGCCTGGGACACTATGATACAACCAAATAAGTTGGGTGGACTTGGATTCCATGATTTTGAGATGTTCAATCTAGCTCTGCTTGTGAGGCAAGCTTGGAGAATAATGAATGATGAACACTCCCTTAGTGCTCAGGTTTTGAAAGTTGTTTACTTCCCAAACAGTTCATTATTGGAGGCAGATTTGGGTCCTCATCCATCTCAGATTTGGCGACCGATATTAGATGGAAAGGAGATACTAGCTCAGGGAATCATCTGGAGAATTGGGGATGGGGGTAGCATGGATATATGGTTACATAATTGGATCCCTCCTGATAGTTTCAAAAGGCCCATGACATCCTTAGTGCTGAACCCACCATGGCGAGTATCTGATCTTATTGATACTACTACAACACAATGGAATGAGGGGCTGGTTCGCTCAGTTTTCATCCCGGTTGATGCAGATGAGATTCTAAAAATACCAGTGTGTATGCATAGGCAACCGGATTTTTGGGCTTGGCATGGAACCAACTGGTTGTTTCACCATTCGGTCGGCATACAGGATGATATTGCGTACGAAGACAAGCAGAGATGGATGGTGGAACGAGGCCAAGGGCTCATCCACGGGGCATAACAACAAGTTTTGGAGCACTATATGGCATATCCAGGTACCCTCAAAACTTCGTATGTTCCTCTGGAGACTTGCCAGACATTCTATGCCCAGCGGAAAAGTGCTTCATCATTGCCATATGGCCAAAACAGACACTTGCTGCTTGTGTGGAGCTAGGGATACATGGAGACACGCACTTCTCTCTTGCGCTCTCTCAAGAAGCGTATGGGCTCTCGCACCAGAGGAGTTGGTCGAGAAAATCATCACACACCAAGAGGAAGACGCTAAGGACTGGTTATTTGCTCTACATGAAATACTAGATTCTCATGATTTCACCCGTGTTGTGGTAACCATGTGGGCAATCTGGGCTGCACGAAGAAAGGCAATTCATGAGGATATATTTCAATCTCCACATGCTACAACGGCTTTCATTAATAAGTATCTCTCAAAGTTGGAGATAGTTAACAAAAGGGAGACGCAAGTAGTACCAAGTAGAATCATGCAGAGTGCAACATGGGTGCCGCCAATCCAAGGTTGTGTCAAGATCAATGTTGACGGAGCAGTGGCCGTGAGAAGGAAGCATGGTTCCGTGGGAGCGATCTGTAGAGATCAACAGGGCAACTTTTTTGGGGGCTTCGGCCATTGTTTTCAAGCATATCATAGAGCCTCAAATGCTGGAAGCCCTAGCTATAAGGGAAGTGCTCTCGTTGGCGGATGATCTATATGCACGAGATATACAGGTTGCCTCGGACTGCAAGGTGGTTGTCGACGAGTTGCATCATGGCAAGCTAGCTACTTATGGAGCTGTCCTTCGGGAGATATCGGAACACTCTTCTAGTTTCTTATCATGCAATATAGGTCATGAATTTAGGAGCTCAAACTATGAAGCTCACAATCTAGCGAAACATTCTCTCTCCCTCGCGGTTGGCCGCCATTTGTGGTTAGGCCAGCTGGGAGATCTTCATTTCGTCCCTGTAAACATTGTGACGGGTTAATAAAGTTTCACGAGATTGTCTCAAAAAAAAGAAGCAAAGGAGAGCAAGTGGTAATCACGTGACAGTCTTGACATATATGTGACTTGTACACTCTTGACATATAACTTGTCCTTTGACCTAACTCAACTAGTAGAATCCCCGTGCGCTGACATGGGCCTTCTTAATTTATTTTCCTGATTACACCTATGAATACAGTGTATATCTGTCTCTCAGCTCCCCCACTTTATGTGTCATCCTTCATCTCTCTCCGTCCCCTTCTCTCTCTCTCTCTCTCTCACACACACACACACACACTCACCCCCCTCTCCCGGGGCTCCATATCTATTTTGGCTCTCACCGGCTACAATATATGCTAGAAGCTAAAACATTAAAGGGAAACAATGTAATACAATCAATAAAGAAAATGATTAAAGAACATAGATAAAGTTAATGAAACTTTTGAGAGTAACAACAATGATCTCCACACATCATAAAATTAGTACAAAACTCGATGGCTTCCATCACAAAACTTTTTCAGAAAGTAGGTGATGACGAAAGTAAACCAAGACATCGCCTACATTCTCCATTTTAGGATGGTTAGCATAAGAAGATCCATCTGCCCAATAGTACTTGACTCGAACGCAAACTTCATATAATGGACTTAGAACATCCACGTTTATCATTTCGTCAAATCGGTGATTTTTTCTATAGCAAATTTTTGTAGTTTCTCCTTAAGACCGCTCCATTCATCCCCATCTCCTTGTTGTTCTCAACTTCCAACGTAGTCACGTGGGCCTCAACCCACTTGATCTGCTCTTTAATGCACCCGCCTTCGAAGTGCTCCACCACTCAAGAGCAACTATACTGGTGTAAACAAACAACTCTTAGCTCTTCCATCTTGTTCCCGTGAATCCAGAAATAGTAGTTCATACCTAGGAGAAATAAAAATGATGTCATAATTAGTAAACAATTACAATGTTAAAGGATAAATAACAATATGATCATTAAACACAGAACCTCCACCCGCACAAGTAAATTCTACAACTTCCACTCCTCACATTTGTTTAAAAAATATCGGAATATACACTACCAATCCAAAAATGTAGTCCAAAAGAACTGAAGAAGAATGCTATAAAATGTTTGGCATAGAATCTTTGAATGATGAGCATGATTGCAATGTTGTTGGCATGAACTCTTTGAATATCCATGATGCTAAGATATGCAAAGCCACAAGCTCGGGGATGCTATGTTTGATGAATATGATGTTCTAGTCCTTCAAGATTTGATGTGCAAATTTGGTATAATGATTGCATGCCTCCTGTTTATGATGATTACAATGATGAAAGCGGGTTTGGAAGAGTGTCAACTCTAGGAAGTAGTGATCCCACTATTTTGGAGGGTGTTGAATCATATTACAATATTGATGAAAGTGGATTTGGAGAGGTTATTACTTTATTTGGTGATGCATCCACTATTTTGGAGGAGGTTTCAATTGACTATGATAACAAAATTGCTATCTATGATGATTATGGTGATGACATGTATGCTATAAAGAATAATGATAACCATGAAACTTGTCATCATGATTTTAATTTTCACTCTCATGATAGTTATTTTGTTGAGTTTTCTCCCACTACTATTGATGAGAAGAAATTTGCTTATGTGGAGAGTAATAAGTTTCTATGCTCTTGTATCATGAAAGGAATGCTTTATGTGATAGTTTTATTGTTGAATTCATTCCTGGTGCTACTGAAAATTATTATGAGGGAGGAACTTATGCTAGTAGGAATTGCAATAATATCAATTTTCCTCTCTATGTGTTGAAAATCTTGAAGTTATGCTTGTTTTGCCTTCCTATGCTAGTTGATTCTTGTTCCCATAAGTTGTTTGCTCACAAAATCCCGATGCATAGGAAGTGGGTTAGACTTAAATGTGCTAGTCATATGCTTCATGATGCTCTCTTTATGTTTCAATTCTTACCTTTTATGCGGGCATCATTGAAATCATCATGCCTAGCTAAAGGGCATTAAAGAAAAGCGCTTGTTGGGAGACAACCCAACACTTTTACCTACTGCTTTTGTGTGTTCACATGATTATGCTACTGTAGTAATCATATTTTATTGTTTTTGTTACAATAAAGTGCCAAGTAAAGCCTTTGGGATCATGTTGGGTGACAGTTGATTTGATCTTGCTGAAAAACGGAAACTTTTTGTGCTCACGAAAATAACTCTCATTTCTAACAGAAGAGTGCTTTCGATCAACTCATCAAAGCGTACATTCCAACTCCGAGATGCTTGCACCAGTCCATAGATGGATTGCTGGATCTTGCACATTTCATTAGCACCTTTAGGATTGACAAAACCTTCTGGTTGCATCATATACAACTCTCCTTAGAGATATCTATTTCAGGAATGCAGTTTTGACATCCATTTGCTAGATTTCATAAAATATGGCAATTGCTAACATGATTTGGATGGACTGAAGCATCGCTACGGTTGAGAAAATCTCATTGAAGTCAACACTTTGAACTTATCGAAAACCTTTTTGTGACTAGTCGAGCTTTGTAGATAGTATCACTACCATCAACGTCCGTCTTCCTCTTGAAGATCCATTTATTCTCAATGGCTTGTCGATCATCGGACAAGTCCACCAAAGTCCACACTTTGTTCTCATACATGGATCCTATCTCGGATTTCATGGCCTCAAGCCATCTATCGGAATCTGGGCTCATCATAGCTTCTTCATAGTTCGTAGGTTCGTCATGGTTAAGTAACATGACTTCCAGAATAGGATTACCATACCACTCTGGTGTGGATCATGCTCTGGTTGACCTACGAGGTTCTGTAGCAACTTGATCTGAAGTTTCATGATCATTATCATTAGCTTCCTCTCCAGTTGGTGCAGGCATCATGGGAACGGATTTCTCGGATGAGCTACTTTCAAATTGAGAGAAGGTACAACTACCTCATCAAGTTCTACTTTCCTCCCACTCACTTCTTTCAAGAAACTCCTTCTCTAGAAAGGTTCCAACTTAGCAACAAAGATCTTGCCTTCGGATCTGTGGTAGAAGGTGTACCCAATTGTTTCCTTAGGGTATCCCATGAATAAGCACTTCTCTGATTTGGGTTTGAGCTTATCAGGCTAAAGCCTTTTGACATAAGCATCGCATCCCCAAACTTTAAGAAACGACAGCTTAGGTTTATTGCCAAACCACAATTCATATGGTGTTGTCTCAACGGATTTTGACGGTGCCCTATTTAACATGAATGCATTTGCCTCTAATTCATAACCCAAAAACGATAGTGGTAAACCGGTAAGAGACATCATAGATCGCACCATATCTAATAAAGTGTGGTTACGACATTCAGACACACCATTACGCTGTGGTGTTCTAGGTGGCGTGAGTTGTGAAACTATTCCACATTGTTTTAAAAGAAGGCCAAACTCATAACTCAAATATTCTCCTCCATGATCAGATCGTAGAAACTTCATTTTCTTGTTATGATGATTCTCCACTTCACTCTGAAATTCTTTCAACTTTTCAAATGTTTCAGACTTGTATTTCATTAAGAAGATATACCCATATCTACTCAAATCATCTATGAAGGTCAGAAAATAATGATACCCGCCACGAGCCTCAACACTCATTGGTCCGCATACATCGATATGTATTATTTCCAATAAGTCATTAGCTCGTTCCATCATTCTGGAGAACGGAGTTTTAGTCATCTTGCCCATGAGGCACGGTTCGCAAGTATCAAATGATTCATAATCAAGTGATTCCAAAAGTCCATCTGCATGGAGTTTCTTCATGCGCTTTATACAAATATGGCCTAAATGGCAGTGCCACAAGTACGTTGCACTATCATTATCAACTTTGCATCTTTTGGCATCAATATTATGAATATGTGTATCACTATGATTGAGATTCAACAAACCATTCACTTTAGGTTTATGACCATAGAAGGTTTTATCCATGTAAATAGAACAACAATTATTCTCCGACTTAAATGAATAATCGCATTGCAATAAACATGATCCAGTCATATTCGTGCTCAACGCAAACACCAAATAACTTTTATTTAGGTTCAACACTAATCCCGAAGGTAGAGGTTGTATGCGATGGTGATATTATCAACCTTGGAATCACTTCCAACACACATCGTCACCTCACCCTTAACTAGTCTTTGTTCATTTTGCCACTCCTGTTTTGAGTTACTAATCTTAGCAACTGAACCAGTATCAAATACCCTGGGGTTACTATGAACACTAGTAAAGTACACATAAGTAACATGTATATCAAATATACCTTTGTTCACTAAGCCATCCTTCTTATCGGCCAAGTATTTGGGGTAGTTCCGCTTCCAGTGATCATTCCCTTTGCTGTAGAAGCACTCAGTTTCAGGCTTAGGTCTAGCTTTGGGCTTCTTCATGAGAGTGGCAACTTGCTTGTCATTCTTCTTGAAGTTCTCTTTCTTTTCCTTTGTCCTTTTCTTGAAACTAGTGGTCTTGTTAACCATCAACACTTGATGCTCTTTCTTGATTTCTACCTTCGCCGATTTCAGCATCGAGAAGAGCTCAGGAATCATTTTCGTCATCCCTTGCATATTATAGTTCATCACGAAGTTCTAGTAGCTTGTGATAGTGACTAGAGAACTCTGTCAATCACTATATTATCTGAAGATTAACTCCCACTTGATTCAAGCGATTGTAGTACCCATACATTCTGAGCACATGCTCACTAGCTGAGCTATTCTCCTCCATCTTGTAGGCAAAGTACTTGTCAGAGGTCTCATACCTCTCGACATGGGCATGAGTCTGAAATACCAATTTCAGCTCTTGGAACATCTTATATGCTCTGTGGCGTTCAAAACATTTTTGAAGTCTGGGTTCTAAGTCGTAAAGCATGGTGCACTAAACTATCAAGTAGTCATTATATCGAGCTTGCAAAATGTTCATAAGGTTTGCATCTGCTCCTGCAATAGGTCTGTCACCTAGCAGTGCTTTAAGGACATAATTCTTCTGTGCAGCAATGAGGATAATCCTCAGATCATGGACCTAGTCCGCATCATAGCTACTATCGTATTTCAACTTATTTTTCTCTAGGAACATATCAAAAACAAACGGGGAGCTACATCGCAATGTATTGGTCTACAACATAATTTGCAAATACTATCAAGACTAAGTTCATGATAAATTAAGTTCAGTTAATCATATTACTTAAGAACTCCCACTTAGATAGACATCCCTCAAGTTATCTAAATGATACATGATCCAAATCGATTAAACCATGTCCGATCATCACGTGAGATGGAGTAGTCATCAATGGTGAACATCTCTATGGTTATCATATCTACTATATGATTCACGTTCGACCTTTCGGTTTTCAGTGTTCCGAGGCCATGTTTGTACATGCTAGGCTGGTCAAGTTTAACCCGAGTATTCCGCATGTGCAAAACTAGCTTGCACCCGTTGTATTTAAACGTAGAGCCTATCACACCTGATCATCACGTGGTGTCTCAACACGAAGAACTTTTGCAACGGTGCATACTCGGGGAGAACACGTATACCTTGAAATTTTAGTTAAGGGATCATCTTATAATGCCACCGCCGTACTAAGCAAAATAACATGCATAAAGATAAACATCACACGCAATCAAAATATGTGACATGATATGGCCATCATCATCTTGTGCTTTCGATTGGCATCTTCAAAGGAATGTCATGATCTCCATCATCACCGGTTGACACCTTGATCTCCATCATAGCGTCGTGGTCATCTCGCCAACTATTGCTTCTATGACTATCGCTACCGCTTAGTGATAAAGTAAAGCAATTGCATGGCGTTTGCATTTCATACAATAAAGCGACAACCATAAGGCTCATGCCAGTTGCTAATAACTTTTACAAAACATGATAATCTCATACAAAAAAGTATATCACATCATGTCTTGACCATATCGCATCACCACATACCCTGCAAAAACAAGTTAGACATCCTCTACTTTGTTTGTTGCAAGTTTTACGTGGCTGCTACGTGCTTCTAGCAAGAACCGTTCTTACCTATGGCACAAAACCACAATGGTGATTTATCAAGTTTGTTGTGTTAACCTTCAACAAGGACCGACCGTAGTCAAATTTGATTCAACTAAAGTTGGAGAAATAGACACCCGCCAGCCACCTTTATGCAAAACTAGTTGCATGTTTGTCGGTGGAACCGATCTGATGAACACGGTCATGTAAGGTTGGTACGGGCCGCTTCATCCAACAATACCGCCGAATCAAAATAAGACATTGGTGGTAAGCAGTATGATGATCACCGCCCACAACTGTTTGTGTTCTACTCGTGCATATCATCTACTAGTTGACCCGTTGCGCCAAATGGTGCAGAGACCTGCTGAAGACATATTGCCGACGAAAATAGTTTGATGCTGCAAGAACCTTCAACTAAAGCCATGTTCGTGATGAAAATAGTTTCCTTTACTAAGGACAGGCCATGTATATACATTCGGTTTAGTTGTGGTCTGTTAAATCCTTATGCGCCTTGAAAAGAAACATGGTTTAATTTGCAGAGCCTCACGTGTTTCAAGTATGAGTAAGAACTATGAACTCTTTTTGTGCGATCCAACACATTTCTAGAGTTTCTATTTCTTAGTACATGTTGTCTAAAGTAACATTTGCCCAGAGAGAGAGAGAGAGAGAGAGAGAGAGAGAGATGCATACCCCTCTCTCATTATGATTATTATTAAAAGGTATTAAATTCGAAATAAACAATTCCATTTACTTGAAGCACTTGAAGAAAGAGAACTTAGACATACTTTTACACAATGCTCATTTAACCTGTGACAGACTACGCAATGCTCATTTAACCTGTGAAGGACAAAAATATTCCACCGTCTCTGAATGATGAACTAAACTAAATAAGAAATATATGCAATAAATTCATTCAAAGTAGAAAAGGTATCTTACATCAAATAAGGCATTACAACAAACATGGTGTTATCTTAGTAAAAGAAATTGCATCATTAGAAGAGAAGGGAAGAAAACCAAACATGAGATTGAGATTAATACATCTAGGAGGAGGTCGTAGACATCACTGTGATTATTTTGCGGCCTGGGAAGCAATGATCCATGGTTTTTATATGCATTGTCCGACTGCTGGAGTAGATGACATGGAAACGTCGTCTCTACCATCTCGATGGCTTAGACCCAGGGAGCCAGATGTTCATCTCGGCCCTCCCCAGCTTCTATCAATGGATTTTTATAGTTAGGGTTAAAGACTGAGAGACCCTATGCATGTTCAAATATGCGAGTAGCATATACAATACAAATCAAGAAAAAGAAAAGAGAAGACCACAAACATTACAAAAACACAATTTTGACAAATTATATCTATTGTAAAATTGAGGGAGTAACTCATTATTCGAGAGAACTGGCCATTGACAATTCAATTACAATTATCAAATAGAACTGTAAATTGCTAACTTAATTACATCATTCTTCACATAAGCTTCTCACGGAGGAAATTTCTTGACTGGAAGGTCACATTTCAAGCCATTGCACTTATAAAACCCAGCCCTGTTGTCATTTAAATTGCAAATTAATCATCAATAATGCACAATAATTTATGACCCACAAAGGATTTGGAGCCTAAGGAGGAGAAAATATCAATGCAAATAAATACACATGTAGTAAGCTGCATTGCAATAGTCGTATTACTTGAATTTGTAAGCTGACCAACAAAATCAAATCAATCATGCATAGTACACAAAATAAACAAAGCTTTAACCATAATTGGTGCTTAACCTTCTTGCTCCTGCTAATGATTTTGGCCATGAAGGCATCAGAGTAAGGGGAGGAAGAACGGGATGGCGCCTGCCGGAATTTGTCGATGGGTGTTGACGGCCTGGCCAAGCCATATCCCTCCATGATAGGTGGCAGTCGGTGGAGAGGTGTAAATATGACGAGATGTGAAAATAAGCTCGAGGAAATTAATATGGACCAACAAACTGACAAAAGCAGAATATAACAGAATTATATTGCAGAGTGTACTAACATAATTATATTCCGGATTAAACTAATAGCACAACAATTTACAGGGTTAGAATGCAGTGCACATATATATCTTAGTGGCGCAAAAACTATTTAGACAACTTCACTAACAATGTAGAAATTGGCTTCAGTGTACTAACTTAGTTATTTTGGATATAAGGAATCAACCACGAATTTAACATCAGAGATATCTGACCATTTTAAGTAACGAAAAAAGAGCCCAATAGCAAGATAGCACAACATGGAGCTGCATTGACTAGCCCCTTTTAAAGAAAGGCTTTAGGATCAGAAGTTGTCTAGTTGATCAACTTGGAAATATAAAAGCATTTCCTTCAAATCAGTACAGCACCTCCGACAAATGCGATGTGATAAGAAAGCAATGAGCATATACACTGCTCCACAATTAGTTTTGTATGTAAAAAGAAAGCCATGCCAGATGATTTTTTGGATCATAGAAACCCAGCCTGAATACATCTGAATGATATAATCAATTTCAAAATGTTTGGCAGGCACAAGAAAAACACATGAGTAAAAATAATAATATATGATTGGTATCTGTATTTGATCCACCTAGGTACATGCACATCCTAAAAGCAACAAACAAGCTGCCATGCAACCTGATGTGCAGCTTATCACATGGTACACAGAACTTTACAAATTATCAGGACATCAATCAAGTATTAAAATGCATGAGCAAGCAGATAAATTTACCCCAGAACTTGTTTCCCAAAGTACTTACAACACGCTGACCACAATATAAAGCCGGTGACCTGTACTGATCTGCAGGACTACATCATTGTAATTTGTTCAAACCAGCACCTAAATTCCACACACTACCTCACTACATGCAGGTGAAAAGGCATAAACCAGAATGCGACTAAACAAGTGATAACAAGATTGGCATACCTAGTTTGGAACTTGTATGCAGAGCTGGGGAAATGAGAAAGTTGGAGGTAGTGTTATTGTGGAAATCCACATCAACCTGAAAAGAAGTTATCCAACCAATTAGATAAAAGACCTTGTTTTGAGTATATGTGCACTTAAACCTTTCATTAACAATCGTTTTGTTGTTGGTCTGCACCATATGAACCCAAAGTAAGTTTTCCCTTTTACTCTTGTTTTTTCATGCAAATGTGTAACAGAGAGGGTCTGAAAAGAGAGATAGTTCAGAGGAAAGAGAGCACGGAAGGGAAGGGGAAACTGATGCGTGATAGAATTAAATGACCAATAGTTCTGTACATTCAACAAGATATAGATGACAACATTCTATGAAAAGAAATCACACGATCCTATAGAGCGCAATCAAACCATTCCTAACTCAGTTTAGTATAAAAGTACTACACTACTAAAGGAGAGCTAGTTCTCACATAGGAACAAAATAAGATCAATCACACAGGGTCCGACATTCATATAGATACAGAAATATGTATACAACATCACGACACTTGCAAGGTAACTCTAAAGCATGCACATGCCACATCATATAACTGGTCGAAACTTGAACGGCTTTTATTTCTGAATTATAACTGAATCCAGTTGTAAATATGTTACAACATTCAACAAAGATTGCCGATTCTATACCTCGGATGTACCAAAAGCTGTGTCCATATTACTCTGCTCCTATTTCTATAAAAAAAATCATATGGCTCTAAAAAGAAAAATAGCAATGTTAAATGAATATTTTGGAAGTTTATCATACGGGCCATGTCAATAAGGAACTTTAAAGGATTCTAAGCTTGCAATAATCTTTCAGCCCAAAATCACTATCAGGCTGCAAATAAGCATGAACATAGAAAGCGGCAATCAGTCAGGCACCTAAAACAGCAAGCTTTCCAAGAAGTTTCCGGCATACTAGTAAGCACAAATGCCTAGGAAGCGGTAATCCGTTAGGCACCTGAATATGATCAAGCTTCAGAAGAAGTTTCCGTTGTGCAAAATGTCTCTGAGCATCACACAATCATGTGTAAAGCATCTTCTGATCCTGCAATCGACAATGTGAGCTTATTCTGCAAATTGCATCAAAACCTTTCTCGGTGATTAATAGGTTGGATAGAGAAATTGCCAAAGGTAGCACTTACAAATAAAAGGAAATAAATGGAGGAAAACGACATGAATTTCTTCAGCCTGAGTAAACACTACAAACAATTTCCAATAACACAGAGTAGTAAATGGTCCACATGGGAGCTTCATCAGGCAAGCAACCTAGCTAAAAAATATTTATTGCGTCCCTACTATGTGGTCGTACATGAAGCATCAAGAACACATGTGCAAAAATCTAATTCTAACTGAATTTAGCTTTCAGTTGGCATTTCCTCAAACAGTCAAGTGCACCTATTATTATTTGGCTGACAAAAATATGAACACCAAACATGCCATCATCGTTAAGCAATTCAAGGATGTCTATGAATCGGACATGAAATATTTGGAGCATGGAACACTACAAAAAAAAAGACACATCCGTGACATTTTGAGCCGAATGAATTTTTTTCTGTCATACTTATGACACTTCTACGACGATAACTGTGACAAAACCCGGTATCGTCATAGATGTGGTGGGCTCCTACTTCTATGACAAAAAATCATGACAGAAAATGGGCTTTTCGTCTTGGGCGGGCCGGAGATGCAGCTGCATGACATTCTTTGGGCCGTCCATGACAGGAAAAACCGTGGTAGAAGCGAGGGTGAGGAAAATATCGGGGTGTTCCCTGTTATGGTGGGTGGTCGGGCCGAGCGATGCATGGAGGTTTGCGCGTTTCTCTTGTACACACACGCGCATAGGTGCGAGGCGTTGGGCTCTAACTGAACCCGAGCGAGGCATTTGCCTACTGAACCCAAGCGATTGCACTGCAGGCTACGTGTTACTGAACCCAAGCGATCGATTGATGGCTTTTAACTGAACCTGATCGAGCGATTCCTTCATTGCTGATGCTAACTGAAGCCGATCGATGCTTCCTCTGGATGAACAGTGAGCGTTGTTGGGGGGTTTGGATGAACAGTTCCCGGTGGGGGTTGGATGAACAGGACCCCGTGGTGTTGCCGCTGGATGAACAGGACCCCGATCGATCGAGCCGGTTGGCGTGGATGAATAGGACCCCGTGGAGGGCTGGATGAACATGACCTTGTGGAGGGAAGGTTGAACAGTAGCCGGTGGAGGGCTGGTTGAACAGTAGCCCGTGGAGGGGTGGTTGAACAGGAGCCCGTGGAGAGGGCTGGTTGAACAATAGCCTGTGAAGTAGCACGTGGTGGAGGCTGGATGAACATGAGGTTGTGGATGAACAGTCGCATGTGGAGGCTGGAGGAGGTCAACAGTGGATGAACAGTAGCCCGTGGAGGCTTGAGGAGGTCGACGGTGGAGATGAACAGTATCTCGTGGAGTCCTGTTTTGCGGTACGCCACGCCCCTCCCGATGAACAGGACCCCTGTTTCGACCGTAGCGCTCCAACACAAGTCCATTTCCTCCGTTTTGCAGTACGCCACACCCTCCCGATCAACAGGACCCACTGTAGGAGGTCCAACACAAGTCTATTTCCTCCGTTTTGCGGTATGCCACACCCCTCCCGATGAATAGGATCCCGTTTCGAACGTGGCCAGTCGAACACAAGGCCGTTTCCTCCGTTCTGTGGTACGCCAGGCCTCGTTTCTATCGGCTGTTCCATCCAAGCCGGTTGGCTCCCACGCGTTTCGTTGCCTCCCGATGAACACGACGCATTATGTTGCCTCCCCATGAACACGATGACGATGCAGTTTCTCCGTTCCGACCCAGCCATGTACATAGCCCTGGCCGTACGTATGCGTGAGTTGGCGTTCGAGACCCCACCCGTATGTACGTACGTGGCCGTATTTACTTTCTTGCACCCTGGTCGTTGTACGTACGTGTACATGGTACGTGCGCGCCTCTACTACGACACGAGCGCGTCTACATCGACCAGTATGTATGCACATGTTCGCGACCAGAATGACAATGCTATGTACGCTTTGACCAGGTGGGTCCCGACTGTCAGGCACTTCCTTGCGTGCGAAGATGTAGCTGGTGGGTCCCAGCAGTCAGGGGGTGAATCGTTTTTTTTGGACGCACTTCCTTGCGTGCGAAGATGTAGCTGGTGGGTCCCAGCAGTCAGGGGGAACGATTTTTTCGCAAAATACGGTGGCCTATCTGGTGGGTCCCTGCTGTCAGGTGGAGGAATAATTATTTTGCGCGTAATAAGGAGGCACTTCCTTGCGGCCGCTGTGGACCCAGTTGTCAGCCTCTCCACGTACAGTACTCTTCCGATGGAATTCGTTCCTTGACCATGTTGACCACGCCGCGCCGAGAGCACCAGGGCTGTGGACGATGGCGAGGCCTAGGAAGGGGACGACGCGGAGCCAGGGAAGACGCGATAGTGGAAGCCCGCGTGGAGAGGAGTACGAGGGTTCACTGGTTTGGCTGCGGTGTGAGGCTGCCGTCGCCGCAGGGCCTGGTCAGCGGTGGGAATAGTAGGGGGCGGTGAGGCCTCCGCGGCAGCACAGTCGGCCACGGGAGGCAGGAGCATGCGGCACAACCGGCGCTGCTTTGGGCGGCAGGAGCAAGAAGACCAGAGGTTGAAGAAGCACTACGATCGTTGGATGGACATCGTATGGTCACTGGAGCTAGAATCGTTCATATTGACTAAGTTGCCAAAGCCCTCCGTCCCTGTCAACTTAGTAGGCCCACAAGTCAGCCTCCCACCAAGGTGGGTCCCGGCTAGCAGGGGGAGTATTCATTTTTTGTGCGTAATAAGGAGGCACTTCCGGTGGGTCCGAGTTGACAGCGGGGGAACATTTTTTTTGAGAAATATGGTGGCCCGTCCGGTGGGTCCCAACAGTCAGGGGGAAATGTTTTTTTCGTGAAATACGGTGGCCTGTCTGGTGGGTCCCTGCTGTCAGGTAGAGGAATAATTATTTTGCGCTTAATAAGTAGGCACTTCCTTGCGGCTGTCGTGGACCCAGCTGTCAGCCTCTCCACATACAATACTCTTCCGATGGAAGTCGGTCGTTGACCACATTGACCACGCCGCTCCGAGAGCACCATGGGGTGGACGACGGCGAGGCCTAGGAAAGGGACGACACGGAGCCGGGGAAGATGCAGTAGTGGATGCCCACACGGAGAGGAGTACGAGGGTTCACTGGTTCGGCTGCAGTGTGAGGCTGCCGTCGCCGCAGAATAACAGGGGGTGTGGGTGAGTGGAGGGATGGCCTGGCCAGCGTTGGGAGTAGTAGGGGGCGGTGAGGCCTCCACGGTTGCACAACTGGCCATTGGAGGCAGGAGCAGGTGGCATGACCGGTGCTGCTTGGGGCGGCTGGAGCAAGAAGACCAGAGGTTGAAGAAGCACTATGGCCGTTGGATGGACATCGTACGGTCACTGGAGCAAGAATCGTTCATATTGACTAAGTTGACAAAGCCCTTTGTCCCCGTCAACTTAGTAGGCCCACAAGTCAGCCTCCCAGCATGGTGGGTCCCAGCTAGGAGGGGGGTATTCATTTTTTTGTGCGTAATAAGGAGACACTTCCTTGCGTGCGAAGATATAGCTGGTGGGTCTGACCTGTCAGCGGGGGGAATGTTTTTTTCGCGAAATACAAAGACCCTCCCGGTGGGTCCTAGCTGTTAGCCTCTCCACGTACAGTCCACTTCTGATGGATGTCGTTCGTTGACCAGGCCGCGCCGAGAGCACCAGTGCGGTGGACGACAACGAGGCCTAGGAAGGGAACGACACGGAGCCAGGGAAGACTCGACAGTTGTTTCCCACGCGGAGGGGAGTACGAGGGTTTACTGGTTTGTCTGCCGTACCCGGAGAATAATAGCACATGTGGGTGAGTAGAGGGATGGCTAGGCTAGCGATGGGAGTACAGTGGGGAGGTGAGGCCTGCGCAGCAGCATAGCCGGCCGCGGGAGGAGGGACCAGGCAGTCCCGCCGGCGCTTGTTTGAGCGGCTGGAGCAGGAAGAGCAGAGATTGAAGAAGCATGATAGTCGTTGGATGGACATCCAACAGTCACTGCTCTCGTGTGTTGACTAAGTTTACACGGTGTTGCGTGTGCGTCAACCTTTTCTTAGGAAAGCATACGCGTCAACCTGTAGTTGGCGCACAAGTCAGCCTCAAATCTGTGGAAAATAGCATACAGCCCATCTGCCATTATTTCTAATAATGTACATCCCATTTGCTAATTCTTAAGAATTTTTTTGGAGCCCATCTTCTTTTTGTTAGCATTACACCCCATATTGTGGCCACGGTTAAAAAGTATACGAAATTTTGCATATTTTGGTGCGGTCAATTGCTTTTAATCCCGAAATATCGATTCACAGTCAAACTATTTTGAAAAATAATTTATATAAATATAAAATCCAAATAATTGTCCATGCATAAAAATCAATGGAATTTAAAATCTTGTAATGAAAAAAAATTTGAAACTAATTCCTGGTTTGATGTGTTTTAAAAATGTACATCCCATTTCTGGGCAAACCGAGTGAAACTCTCCTCGTCTTGAAAGATTTGCAGCCCGGCAGGGCTAATAAAGCAAGTAGGCCTCGTTTGGGTATTTCTTTTAAAAAGTAGAACTGGGCTAGCCATTTTCAGCAAGAAAAAAACACAACTGGGCTCATGATGTGGTAAACATAAATAAAACCCTGGCTAGACGGGCCACAGCCCCACACGGTCCCGTTGTTACCCTAATCCGTTGCTAAAACTAGTATAAATAACAACCGCTTGTTCCTCAAAAAAAACTGCGCGACTATCGGATTTCGGATTCCGGCAGACCCTTGAGGTTCGAACACTGGGGTGCGCACGGAGATTTTGCCCTCTACCTACCTGTTCCTCGCCGGCTCGCTGAGATCTAAACTACGAAAGGAACAACACAAGAGACACAGAGTTTATACTGGTTCAGGCCACCATTGTGGTGTAATACCCTACTCCAGCGTGTGGTGTGGTGGATTGCCTCTTGGGCTGTTGATGAACAATACAAGGAAGAACAGCCTCGCGAGGGTCTGTTCTTGGCTGGGACGATGAACTGCTAGGAGGAGTTCAGCCGCCCTTCTCACTCTCTCTCTCTCTCTCTCTTGATTCCGGTCCAGATGCCTCTACCCTGGGGGTGGCTAGTCCTATTTATAGGCAAAGGCCCTGGGCCTCTTCCCAAATATTGAGCGGGAAGGGTGCCAACAATTGGCCATTTTGAAGGGGAACATCGGGTACACTTATCCTGACTAAAGTTGGTCCTCGCCTGTCAAAGGCTCTGGTGGTGACGCCTGCTTGGGCTCCACAATGACTTCCTCCCTGCCGTTGGGCTGGTCTTGGTCTTGTTGCACCGAAATGGATGTCTTTGCTTGATGCTCTCGCCTGCGCTTGCTCCCTTTGCACCAAAGAGGAAAGGAGGACACTGCGTGGGCTGGCGCCCGACTGGCGCCCTTGGTCGTCATGGCTTGCGTCATGGGCACCTCGCGAGGTACCCCGCCTTGAACTCTCCGCCTCCTCGTGAGCCAGCCTGATGAGGTCGTGCCTGAGGAAGCTCCTTGTCGTCCGCCCTACGAGGCTTGGCCCCTCGCGAGGGTCTTGAGCTTGTGTTGATGAAGATGGGTTGTGTTGGGCCCCCTTTGAGCCACGCCGCAGGCCGCAGGCAGGCAAGTCTGGGGACCCCCGTTCCCAGAACACCGACAGTAGCACCCGGACCCAAGGCGCGCCCGGACTTGGCCGAGCAGAGAGGCGAAAGGGCAAGTGCGAAGCGCAGCGGGCCCTAACAGCCTGCGGCCTTGGGCGCCGCGTGGCGGTTGATTGGACGTGGGCGTCTCCACTTCCCCACGATGCCTTGGCAACTGCACGAATTGACAAGTCCCTGCATGCAAAGCGGGGCATGATTACCTGCGATCGTGGAGGTCGGCGGTTGGCCTCCTCTGGCTTTAAGTACGGCACGACGCGTGCCCTTCCAGTCTGTCTCTTCTTGCTTCTCCTTCTTCTCGGTCCTTGTTCTGTCTTGCTGCAATGGCTCCGATCCGCCGGTTCTCTACGGCAGAGAAGGGAAAAGCTCCCTGAGAGGATCCTGACCCGCTTCCATCGAAGAAACGGCTAGCCCTCTGCCATCGGGGTGAGGGCGCCCACCAGGAAGTGTCGAGGCCCTGGTGCGAGCGGCCACCACCAGGGTTCCCGCTTCCCTTGTACGCCCACATCAAGGGCTCTGAAGGAGTTGATGCCAAAAGCCACGGGCGGCGCCACCGTCGGCGCCAGCGGGTCACAAAGGTGTGCGTCTTTCCCCCTGGAGTCCACGCCGAGGGCTCCTCCCGAGAGTTCGTGCTTCACGCCGCCGTGCCTCCTCAGTCTTGGATTCACCTTCCTCCTTTCTTCGCCTCCGTCATCCCGCAGGGGCAACTCCTGGGGCTCTGGCTGCAGCACGCCGGCTACAGCACCCTCGCGGCCGGGGCAGAGGTCGTGGTCCTTGCCCCGGGTGAGGTCTTCCTGACTCGAGGCTGGGGCGAGATCACCCGGGTCTGCAGGACAAGGGGCGCCCTCGTGATCCACCTGGAGTACGACGGTGCTTCGGTGATGTTCTTCAAGGTCTTCGATGCAGAGGGTCGCCGGCTGGAGTGCTGCCCCGGGAGAGGCGGTCGGGACCCTGCTAAGGCGAGGCAGAGGCCGGCTAACCGCTCCCTTGGCAGCTCCTCAGGCAATGGAGGCGCCGGAGGATCCAGCGACTCTGCCGAGCTCTTCGCGACTCCGGAGATGAGCGACTACAGCTATGAGCCCCCGAGCCTGCGCCGCTCCCGGAGCAGGGCGGGCTCGTCAGGCCGTCGCCGCCTCTGATCTGGATGGGGTTGGCGCCGGTGCCGGACGGCCCACTGTTGATGATGGCGTCTTTTGCAGGGGCGCACGTAGTTAGCGTTCCTTAGGATCTGTTCCCTGCGAGGAATCAAGAACGCGCCCCGTGGGGCTTGTAAGGTGCCTGCGGGCCCATCTATTAATATAATCCTTGCCATGGAGTAGCGCGAGTTGCTCATTCCGTCTTAGCTCAGTTCTTCCTTTCGAACCTCGTGAGGGCTTGATGCTCTGCGCCGACAGGTCCCAGTCCCAAGGCGGCTTCAGCCGTCGCTGGTATGCCAGGTCGCGATGCGTGGTCAAGGCCAGGAGGTGAGCGGCCTGAGGTCCGGTAAGAGCCCCTGAGTCATGATGCTCAGGAGGTCCCCCTTAGCGCTCAAGCAGCCATCATTCCGTGAGAAAGGAGAGCGACGTTGCTAACACGGGATTGCATTAGGTGCGGGGACGGTGCCACGGTAGCTGGGGCTTCCGGGTGGTGACTTATCTCAAGAATCGGGGACCGCTCCCTGGTGTGTCGCCGGGTCCATGCATTGGCAGGCGAGGGGTTGCTTGGCGAGGTCCTCGCGTGCCTCTCCCCTCTCGCCTTCGCTCCCCTTTCTGCTCTACGTCCTTGGGTCCCGGCCCTCGAGCGAGCCTCAGCCGTCGCTGGTATGCCAGGTCGCGATGCCGTGGACAAGGCCAGAGGGTGAGGGCTGGAGAGCCAGTAGGAGCCCTGAGTCGCGATGCTCAGGCACCCCCCCTTTAACGTGCAAGCGGTTTGCACGGACGAGAATGAAGAAGACTCCGTGAGGGCCTCGCCTGACGCTGCTCCTTGAAGAGATCCTGCAGGCTCATCATAGAAAGAATGAGAGTTTGCCGCGACAATCGACAGTCAGCCGTTGGTTGGTCTGGAGAGGTGGTGAGGCACTGAGGGCTCGACGAGGTGGCGCTATGCGGGGCTGCCGCGGCCAGAGCTCAGCCATTCAGGTTTTTCGGCATTGCAGGGACGGACCCATGCGCAAGCGTCATGCCGTTTGGGAGCAGCTCCATCAGTTGGTGTTAGTTGAGCGGGCAACTAGGTCAAGCATGTTAATCGCGAAGGAGTGAATTCATTCAAATAGATGCTGGGAAGGCGGACATTGCTGGGTCTGGCCCGAGCGACTTGGGGATGATGCAGCCCGAGGGGCGCCCCCAATCAAAGTAAGCTAAAAACACGAGCAAAAGGGATACACGCCGCAGGGACGGACCCATGCGACCTGGGAATAATGCAGCCCTGAGGGCGCTCCCAGCTAAAAATGAAACTTGAAAGATGTCACCTGATAGTGTTGACGACGAAGGGGTGTTGGTGTAGCAGACTCGATGGGCTGCGGGAGCCGATCCTCACGAGCCCCCAGGCCCTGGGGCCTCGGGAGGCTTCGGAGGCGCTGGTGGCTCCTCGGGGACCATCTCCATCTCCGCCAGGGCTGCGGAACGCCTGACCTCTTGAGCCTCCAGGATGCCCCTCATGAGGCGCTGGTACATGGCAGCCGCGTTCAGCAAGCCATAAGGCATGCGAACGTAGCTGTGGGGTGGACCTTCGCAGTGCCCCACTTGCGAGGGCCAGAGGCGCTCCTGAGATGCGGCTCGGTTGAGCCCTGGTATGTCGATGCAGACGCGCAGCCCACCATCCTCGCCTGGATGGGGGGCCACAGCGGGTAAGCGGCGGCTGCCTCTTATGACTCTTGACTCCTGTAGCTCCTGAATGGCCTTGCTGACGAACTCCTGAGGGTTTGGCCCTCCTTGCCTTGCTCCTTCTTGAGGGAAACGTGCTTCGAAACACGCCTCCAAGTGGTGCCCAAGCGCCTCCCTCGTGACCCTGGCGAGGTCGACGGCCCTCCAGGGGAGAGCCCCTGAGCCCTGCCTAAGGAGGGCGCCGGGCGCGCTTCCCTATGCGATGGAAGGAGGTTCCCCCTGAGCAGGCGCGGGCCCTGAGGGGCCTGCCTCCTCAGGGGCCAGGCTGGACGACGTCTTCTTCTTCTTGGGGGCGGTCTCAGGAAGCCTCCTGCTTCCGCGATCCGGGTCTTCCAGCGATGCGGCCTGAAAGGCTCGTTCCAGGGAGCACACCACGTCTTTCTCTTCGCAGGGCACCGTGATGACTTCGCCACTTCCTGGCATCTTGAGGACGTTGTAGCCATGGTGGGTTACGGCCATGAACTTGGCCAGCGCTGGGTACCCGAGGATGGCGTTGTATGGCAGGCGAATGTGGGCGACGTCGAAGTCGATGAGCTCGGTGCGGTAGTTGTCGCGTGCCCCGAAGGTGACAGGGAGGCGGACCTGCCCAATCGGGACCAGGGAGCCGTCGGTGACTCCGGATAAAGGCTTGGTTGGCTGAAGCTGATTGTAGGGCACTTGGAGATTGTTGAATGTTTCCACGGACAGGACGTTGAGCCCTGCCCCGCCATCGATGAGGGTCCTGGTGACTAGCACGTTGCTGATGATTAGGGAACAAAGCATTGGGAGAACTCCGGTTGTGGCCGCGCACTTGAGCTGATCCGCTGAGCTGAACGTGATGGTGCATGCCGACCACCTGAGAGGACGCGTGGCCTCGAGCTTGGGGAGGACTGCATTTACTTCGCGGGTGAACTGCTTGAAGATGCGCTGAGAGGCTGGGGCTTGAGCCCTGCCCAGGATGCAGGCGATCGCACGTGGTTCCTGGAAGCCCCCAGCCCCCTCGTCCTGATGACGGTCCTCATTTCTCCTTGGCTGCGGCGGCAACGGAGGGAGGCCTGCGTTACCTTGCGGGCCATCCTCGCGAGGCTGATCCCTCCAGGCTCCCTCGCGAGGCGGGTCCTGCCAGCGATCCTCGCGAGGTTGGTCGCGCCACCCTTGGCGAGGGCCGCGGTCTTCCCAGCGTCCTGCGTTCCTTCCTCCTCCTCGGCCGTAGCCCCGGTCGCTGCGGTCGGGACGTCGGCCGACCCTTCCTTCATGCACGGCTCGGAGCTCTTGGCATTCATTGGTGTTGTGGGTGTGGAGGTCATGGTACACGCAGTACCGACTGCCCTTGGAAGATTCGGGCTGATCTCTACCTCGCTTGGTGTCTGGTTCTGCCGCGAGCACGGCAGCCCCCTTGCACTTCACGTCCTTGGCCTTGGGCTTCTTCTCTTCTGGGTCTGCGGCAGGCAGCTCGAGGAGGGAGAGACGCCCTTCCTCAGCCCTGGCGCACTTGGTCGCCAAGTTGAACAGCTCCAAGGAAGTGCACAGGTCTTCATGCATCGCCAGCTCCTCCTTCATCTTGACGTCGCGCACGCTGTCGGAGAAGGCTGAGATGATGGCCTCCTCGGTCACCTTGGGAATCTTGAGGCGCGCGTTGTTGAAGCGCTGGATGTACTTCTGCAGGGTTTCTCCTGGTTGCTGCTTGATACGGCGCATGTCGCTCACGGCGGGTGGCCGGTCGCGAGTACCCTGGAAGTTGGCGATGAAGCGGGTGCGCATCTCGTCCCAGGAGGAAATCGTGCCTGGAGCCAGGTTCAGGAGCCAGGTGCGGGCCCCGTCCTTGAGCGCCATGGGAAACCAGTTCGCCATGACCTTCTCGTCCCCGTTGGCAGCTTTGATGCCCAGCTCGTAGAGCTGGAGGAACTCTGCAGGGTCAGCCATACCGTCGTAGCGAGGAGGCAGGTCTGGCTTGAACTTGCCGGGCCATGCGACGCTGCGCAACTCGGTGGTGAAGGCGCGGCAGCCCGCTGTGGCCACGGGAGGCCTCGGGTGACGAAGAGCTTGGTCCTGTGGGTCCTCATGCGTTGTAGATGGGAGCAGCGTGGGGTCTTGACGTGCTGGAGCAGGAGCGTGTTCGCGACGAGCCGGAGCAGGGAGTGCTCGGGCAGCTTCTCGAGGGCCAGGGACTTCTTGGCAGCTCTGCTCTTGCCGCGCTGGCGCCTAACGGAGCGGGTTCCACCCAGGGGTCACGCGCCTTCGGGCCAAGGTGCCTTCTTGAGGGGGAGGCGGCTGAGGCGCCCCCGGAGCTTCATTGCCCATGCAGGGCGGGGCGCGGTGCAGCGAGAAGGACGACGCAGGGGAGCCCCAAGCGGCGCGGATGAGCTCGGCGACTCGGTCGAGCCACTCTTCATAGACGTCGTCGACTGGGCGGTAGCGCAGGAGCTCGTTTGCCGCGATGAGCGCAGCTCAAGCCTCCATGGCAGCGCGGGGCGCGCGGGACGAAGAACCAGCTGGGGTGAGCGAGGGTGTAGTAGTGCGGCCGTCTGGCCTCATGGATGGATGCTGGGACGATGCTTGCTGCTTGTTCCCCGCCGGGCCGGTGGCGGCGTTGACGGCAGGCGACGGGGAACGGCGGGGGTGGCTGCCGACGGGGGCCATCTGGGCGACGCGGGAAGCGAGAGCAGCTCGGTGCTCGGCGCGGGCCCGATGAGCGTCAGACATGGATGCGACGGTCGGAGAAGAACAGGGCGACGGAAGACGAACTCCGGCGCACCCCTACCTGGCACGCCAAATGTCAGATTTCAGGTTCTGGCAGACCCTTGAGGTTCGAACACTGGGGTGCGCACGGAGATTTCGCCCTCTACCTACCCGTTCCTCACCGGCTCGCTGAGATCTAAACTACGGAAGGAACAACACAAGAGACACAGAGTTTATACTGGTTCAGGCCACCATTGTGGTGTAATACCCTACTCCAGCGTGTGGTGTGGTGGATTGCCTCTTGGGCTATTGATGAACAATACAAGGAAGAACAGCCTCGCGAGGGTCTGTTCTTGGCTGGGACGATGAACTGCTAGGAGGAGTTCAGCTGCCCTTCTCACTCTCTCTCTCTCTCTCTCTCTCTCTCTCTTGATTCCGGTCCAGATGCCTCTACCCTGGAGGCAAAGGCCCTGGGCCTCTTCCCAAATATTGAGCGGGAAGGGCGCCAACAATTGGCCATTTTGAAGGGGAACATCGGGTACACTTATCCTGACTAAAGTTGGTCCTCGCCTGTCAAAGGCTCTGGTGGTGATGCCTGCTTGGGCTCCACAATGACTTCCTCCCTGCCGTTGGGCTGGTCTTGGTCTTGTTGCACCGAAATGGATGCCTTTGCTTGATGCTCTCGCCTGCGCTTGCTCCCTTTGCACCAAAGAGGAAAGGAGGACACTGCGCGGGCTGGCGCCCGACTGGCGCCCTTGGTCGTCATAGCTTGCGTCATGGGCACCTCGCGAGGTACCCCGCCTTGAACTCTCCGCCTCCTCGTGAGCCAGCCTGATGAGGCCGTGCCTGAGGAAGCTCCTTGTCGTCCGCCCCGCGAGGCTTGGCCCCTCACGAGGGTCTTGAGCTTGTGTTGATGAAGATGGGCCGTGCTGGGCCCCCTTTGAGCCACGCCGCAGGCCGCAGGCAGGCAAGTCTGGGGACCCCCATTCCCAGAACACCGACAACGACTTGCTGGGTCCCTGGTGTCAGCCGCTCGTGGTATAATTCTCTCGTTTATTGACTACGTTGACAATGGCGTGAGCCCCAGATGTCCAACCATTAGGAGGAACCATATTTTTGGGCTTGTACTATAGAGGCACTTGCTTGCGTACTACCATGACGCTGGTGTGTCCCTACTGTCATCCTCTCCATGTACATTCATCTCCTTGTTCCTCTCGGTTGTTGACGATGTTCACAACACAAGAGGGTGGCGCACCGTGCATGGCGAGCGAACAAAGGTGGAGGACGACGGCGAGGCCTCAGACGGAAAGAACAGGAGCCGTGGTAGATGTGCCGGTCCAGTTGCAGGCGGAGGGGAGTACGAGGGTTGACTGGTTCGGGTGTGGGTGCGTGTTGGGGTTGACGTTGCTAGAGAATAACAGGACGTGTGGGGGAATAGAGGGAGGGACTGGCCAATGTTGGAGGGTACGGTAGGGCGGCGAAGGCGCAGCCAGCCATGGGAGGCGGGAGCAGGCGGAGCCGATGGGGTGGTTTGGTTTGGGCGGCTGGAGGAAGAAGAAGACAAGAGATAAAAGATACACGACAGATGTTGGATGTCAATCCAACGGCTGGTAGGCAGAATCGTTTGTTGACTGGCTAGTAAGTCGACACCACCTTGGATAGGCTATTTCCTCATGGGTCCCAAATGTCAGAATCCAAATCTGTCACGGTCATGCAGCCTTTCGTATGAAAATTTACAGCCCATTTGATGTGCTAGTTCGAAATAAGTTTGTGGGTGCTGGTGGGGGCTAATCACTTGGCTTCTGTAATGCACAGTGAGCTCAAGCAGCCGGCGAGAGTGATGTTATTTCCCTTGGTTGGGATTTGTTACAATATTTCACTCTAAATTAAACGAATGGCAAGCCATTTGCCTTGTTTCAAAGAAAATATGACAGTCACAACCGAGTTGAAAAGGGCAAGAACATCTAACTCCAACTTACAAACTGTACAAAGCACGAGGGTTAACTGTTCATCAGGTTTACACAAAACCCAAGTTGACAAGGGCAACAACATCTAACTCCAGCAGTGTTTTCGGCAGTCACAGTCAAATGGATCAGTCAGGTCCATAGAATGAACATCCTGGGCCGTAAAATTACTGGATTATGACCACAATATGTTGTAAATAGAAGCCCGACACGTTCACAAGCTCTTTTGCCCACCTGAAACTCCTTTTTTTGCTCTTCGACATACCCATCTGTCAAAACCATGCTGCTGATAAACTTAGCCTGATGGACAATAGTAACCTTGCATTCAGTAGGAAGAATGTGACAAATCTAGTGTTTGCACGGTTGGCTACATATCATTCTAGCTTATTGTCTTCAATCGACTCATGAGAAGTGAGAAAATCCCGATGCTTATGAATCCACCGATTGGTTATAACTTTCTTACCCGTCCTATTGCCTAAATAGACATGAAGATTGAAAATAGTTAAGGTCTAAAAAAGAGTGTCGAAAGAGCAACAACTGAACGGTTAATTCTAGTACACTACATGCGGGCTTCCGATGTGCGTGAAATTATCACCTTTATATACAACTTCTCCAGACATGGAAAGCATTGCAGCAAGCCAATAATCTTGTTCAGATCAAAACTATTTATTTGGATATAGAAGATCTTGACAGAATCTAGCACCATTGATAGGCCATCCATGGAGAAACTCTTCATTGAGCATAGAACATAATATTAGTACAAAATGTGTACTCCAAGATGATATAAAACTTATGCACAGAAATTTAAAATGCAGCTTATGGTTACAAGTGTAGATGATAATATAAAGTACCTGAAGAACTGTGGAGCCAAAAACCATATTGAAATGAGCACAAAGATCATGTATTACACCCAAGGTCTCCAGTTTAGGCGCAGAGAGGACGGTTATTTGCAATGGTGAATAACTAGAATCAAGGATCAACCTTTGAAGTGAAGGGGCATCTTGGATGATGAGCTGCCTTCCGTCAAAAGAAATTCCAATTCTTACAAGGTTAGGCGACTTTATTTGGAGACAACCGATTCTAACTGTGAAAACAAGCACCAAGCACTCCAGGGCAGGGCAACTGGAGTGGATGATGCTGTGCAATGAGGCCTCCGATATACGAACCCGCACAAGTGAAAGTTTCTTGAGAAATGGGAGTCGAAGGTTTAGTACCAGATTGTCTGGTAGGTAGCACAGCGCAAAGGTGGCGGTGTGGAGAGAGGAGGAAAACCGCGAGATGGACATCGGTGCTGAGGGCACAAGTACATGGCGTTCGGTATGTGGTATGTGATTTCCAGGGGAATAGTAGAACTCAAGCAGCTGTAGTTCTATGAATTCAGGGGATTTCAGCCAGGCGTCCACCGTGCAGGGCATGGTATGCTTGCTCAGGTAGCATGACGGGATGCAGAGGCTTTGAACGGAGCCCTGGTGGGAGGAGATGATGGCTCTGGGGATTTCAAAATCATTGAAGAGATATAGCTCACGACAGTCGAGATTAAGGG
>NC_057813.1:403568456-403575260 GCF_018294505.1 Triticum aestivum | reverse complement strand
GGGCTCCCGCAGCCCTGCTGGCGCACGTCCGGCCAACGGATCCGGCGCCCCCTCGTCGCCTCTGTCGCGCCCCATTCCCCAACGTCATCCCTCCACCAGCTACGGCGAGACTCCGGCCGCCTCAAAGTCCGTGCCCACCGCTCCCTGATCCAGATCTGAGAAGACCAAGGTTGACCCCCGAAATTTCCCCAAGTCCCTTATTTTTTCAGTATTCTGGTGCCATGTTTGACATGTCATAACTTGTTGCATACTGCTCCGTTTTGTGCGTGTAATATATCAAAATGTTCATTGAGAGATGATCTTCATTTCATTCCATTGCACCATGTTTGTTTGAGGTCATCTTGATGCCCGAATCGTCGTTGCAAGAGTGCATGTTGCTGTTAACCTGCTGAAACTGTTATAAATTGGTGATTTGTCATTTTTGTTGCATTTGATGTGTGCATCCTATGAGCATGAGCTCTACATGTGTTTTGTGCTACATCATGACATCTTTACTGTGATGCCATCCATGTATTGTTTTGAGTCTCATACTGAGTGCATCGAGCTCGTGAAGTAGGGTACTTGCTGTTGCTGTTTTGCTAGTCTGAATCTGTTATATCATGGTGCTATGTAAACCTGCTTCTACAAGTCATTCTATGCATAATCTGGAGATGTTCACTAAGTATGTTTTGTTATACATGTCATTCTCTATCCATCCATGCCCCTGGTGGCATTTATATCCTGCTGTAGCTTGTTGTAATCATGCTCCAAACTTGCTAAATAATGTTGCTGTCAGCCTGTTAACATTAAGTTCAATGTTGCCATGTTTCTTGTTAGTGATCCATGCACCCTATGAACTTGCTCTTGACATGCTTTGCTTTATAAACATGTCTTCTTTCTGTTGGTTGCCTTTCCATGCCATGTATTGCTATGTGTTGAGTGGTACAAGCTCACCAACATGCCTACTCATTGTTGTTTCCTGCCATGTCTGAATCTGTCATATCATTTGCCATTTTTACATGGGTGCCATCATATCTTCTGTGCCTTTTTGGCTCATGGTCAGTAAGGGACTTCTGTTCTATGAAATTAGTAGATTCATTCCATGCCTTTGTTTGCCATGATAAGTTCCTGTAACATGTTGTTTGATAGCTCTAAACATTGCAACCTGATGTTATTCCTGTTAAGTCTGAAACTGTTATTATTTGCAATCTTGCCATGTCCTTTTGAGCATGTTCTAGTAGTTTCTGGAGATAGTTCACTGTTCATGTTTTGTCGTGCTTTACCTATACTTAATGCCCATTCCTTTTGTTCTTACGTTGAGGTGATGTAGCATATTGTTTTGATGCTTGCTAGATGCCTAGTTGCTGTTTTGAACAGCTTGTACTTTAAACTTGTATAGAGTGCATGTGTTGAACCGTTGCTCCGTTTTGAGTGTGCTCTATATGGAACTTGCTTATTTTTGCATGAAGTTTCATATTATCATGTTGCATCCTTGTTTTGAGGTGTTTGCTTGATGTTTGGATGCATTTTGCATCAATGCCATGTTTAACTTGCTTTGCTCATATATATCTTCTAGGCCGTAGCTCCGAACTAAAATGAACTTTACATGTAACTTGACTAGAATCTCGTGTAGATCATCTTGGTGCATCTTAACTTTCTGTTTAACAACTTCAACTTAATATTTGTTGAGATCTGGACCAACGTCTAAATTTGAATATGAGGACTTACCGGAATTGTTATATGTTGGTTCCGGCGTCATTTAAACTTGCTTTGATGTGTTGCTCTTGTATGCATCATCTCTCGCCATGAGTAGCTTCATGTAGCCTTGTCATGCATCATACTTGGTTGAGCATCATGTCTTGTTCATGTGTGGTGTGTTTACCATGTTGTGTGCTTCTTCTCGATAGTTCCCGTTTCATTGCGATCGTGAGGATTCGTTCGTCTACGCTTGGTTCGTATTCGTGGCTTCATCTTCTTCATGGGCTCGTTCTTCTTCCTTGCGGGATTTCAGGCAAGATGACCGCTACCCTGGATCTCACTACTATCATTGCTATGCTAGTTGCTTCGTTCTATCACTTTGCCGCGCTACCTATCTCTTTTGCTCTTCAAGCCTCCCCAAATTGCCATGTCAGCCTCTAACCTTTTAACCCTTCCTAGCAAACCGTTGTTTGGCTATGTTACCGCTTTGCTCAGCCCCTCTTATAGCATTGTTAGTTGCAGGTGAAGTTGAAGATTGCTCCATGGTGGACTGGATTTTGTTGGGATATCACAATATCTCTTATTCAATTAATGCATCTATATACTTGGTAAAGGGTGGAAGGCTCGGCCTTATGCCTGGTGTTTTGTTCCACTCTTGCCGCCCTAGTTTCCGTCATACCGGTGTTATGTTCCCAGATTTTGCGTTCCTTACGCGGTTGGGTGATTTATGGGACCCCCTTGACAGTTCACTTTGAATAAAACTCCTCCAGCAAGGCCCAACCTTGGTTTCACCATTTGCCTCACCTAGCCCTTTTTCCCTTGGGTTTCCGGAGCCCAAGGGTCATCTTTATTTACTCCCCCGGGCCAGTGCTCGTCGTGAGTGTTGGTCCAACCTGTCAGCCGCCGGTGGCCACCAGGGGCAACTCTAGGATGGCCTATCGGAAGTTTGGACAATCCGGTGTGCCCTGAGAACGAGATATGTGCAGCTCCTATCAGGATTTGTCGGCACATTTGGGCGGCTTTGCTGGTCTTGTTTTACCATTATTGAAACGTCTTGTAAACCAGGATTCCGAGACTGATCGGGTCTTCCTAGGAGAAGGTATATCCTTTATTGATCGTGAGAGCTTATCATGGGCTAAGTTGGGACACCCCTGCAGGGTATTATATTTCGAAAGCCGTGCCCGCGGTTATGTGGCAAATGGGAATTTGTTAATGTCCGGTTGTAGATAACTTGATACCAGATCCAAATTAAAACACATGAACCGCGTGTGTAGCCGTGATGGTATCTTCTCGGCGGAGTCCGGGAAGTGAACACGGTTGTTGGGTTATGTTTGACGTAAGTAGGAGTTCAGGATCACCTCTTGATCATTGCTAGCTTCACGACCGTTCCGTTTGCTTCTCTCCTCGCTCTTATTTGTGTATGTTAGCCACCATACTTGCTTAGACGCTGCTGCAACCTCACCACTTTACCCCTTCCTTTCCCATTAAGCTTTGCTAGTCTTGATACCAATGGTAATGGGATTGCTGAGTCCTCGTGGCTCACAGATTACTACAACAACAGTTGCAGGTACATGTTATGCGATGATCATGATGTGAGAGCGATGGTTGCTTGGTTTGGAGTTCTTATTCTTCTTCTTCTTCGATCAGGGGATAGGTTCCAGGTCGGCAGCCTAGGCTAGCAGGGTGGATGTCGTTTGAGTTTTTGTTTGTGTTTCATCCGTAGTCGGATGTTGCTCTTATATATTGTGAAGTTGTATTCATGTGGCATTGTATGCCTTATGTATGTATCCCCATCTATTATGTAATGTTGATGTAATGATATCCACCTTTCAAAAGTGTATCAATATGCGGTTCTATCCTTGGTGGGACCTTCGAGCCTCTTTAGGATAGTATCGCATATTGGGCATGACAAGTTGGTATCAGAGCCTCGACCGACCATATGAGCCCCCTTGATTGATCGTGTAGTTTGGCCGTTGTTGAGTCTAGAAGAAAACCATTTTTCGGAGTCTAGTTATATCGGAGAGTAGGATTTCTTTTTTACTCCTCTGCCCCCTTCATCGCTCTAGTGAGAAATCTTGACGTAGGTGTTTTGAACTACTCCTCTTCCCCTTCAAATTTTCTTCAGGATCATGCAGTTGGTTTTTCGATCGTTGTTCCTCAGCTCCTTTCATCCGGTGCATTTCCCGTCAAGTTGACTCGAGCCTCTTCATCTTTGCCAAGTTCAATCCTCAGTTGTTTTCTTTTCCCAACCGCCCACCCCTTTTTCTTCTTGGAACTGGAATCCGTAATCGAGTATCCATTCTACTCGAGCGAAGCCTTTGCTTTCTCTCCTCAATAATTTTAACCGGTGTTTTTCTCTTCAAGTTATTCATCGGTTTCTCCCCTTCCAGTTGCCTTTGTTTTCCCGCCCTCCCACCCTCTTCTTCCCGGAGCCTGAGTCTCTTTCGACCTTCAATTTCATTCATGCAGAGCCTCTTCAGTCTTCCCTCAATCAATTCAACCGGTGAATTCTCTTTTATTCGACATTCTTCATATGTTTCCGGTGGACCCAATTCAAGTTTTTCGATTGATGATATTCTTTTCCTTGGATCAAGTGTTTTCCTTGCTCATTCGCCTCTCGCGAGTTTATCCTTCCGGAGTGCTCAAGACATCTCAGGAGATTCGTCAGTGTTCCAATTAAATCGAGGTTGTCACCTCATTCAAATATTTCAATTGTTCCGGTGCATCATCTATCTGTTCAACACCCCTTTCCAACGGTGTTTTTCTTTTTAGTGGGCCCTAACCCACAGGTCTTTTCCCAGGATCTTACCTGACTCTTCTAATTTCCTGGAGCTATTCTCAAATCCTTTTCGAAGTTTGATGTAAGTATGAATTTCATCAGTCAGATCTTTTCCAAGATGAATTTCAAATCATTTTCATTGTTGGCTCAACCTCTTCACTTTTCATTCTCCCGGAGTATCTCAGTAATTTTGGTGGCGTTCCTCGTCGCCATTTCAAGATCGAAGAAGAGTTTTTCCTGTAAATCTTGCTCGTTCTCTCGAAGTTTTGTGTTTCTAGCTTCATGTTATCATCTCGAATTATTCCATTTGTCAATTATTGTTTCCATCCATCCGGAGTATTTTAGGAGTTGTTTTTGCCGTCTTGATCATCCGGAGGCCATCTTATCATAATATTGCTTTGTTCCAAGTTTTCAGATTCATTCCCCAATTATTCTATATCCGTGCCCTTTTGTTCATCTCAATATTCTTCCGGTGCTTCGCTCAAGTGTTCTTTATCAGCTCATGATCTTTTTGTTCTTTTGCATCTAAATCCCTCGAGCATATTGGTTCTTCTAATTCTTTCCGGTCATTCTCCTCTTTCGTCAGTCATTTCCGAATTCTAACGGTGGTTCGTTCAAGATTCTTTTTCCTTGATTATCTTTTTAATCCATTCATTCTTTCCAATCATACCGGTGGTTCAGTAAGACCTTCTCAAGTTCACGATATGCCACTTCTCAATCTTTTTCAAGAAGAATAAGTAGTATGCAAAATCCATTGCTTGTCATCAATTTAATTTGACGAAGGATAAGCATACAATAAATCTTATTTTTATTTCATGAGTAGTCCCTTCCTTCGGAGTTTGTTCTTGGTGAATAAATTCTAGTTCCAAGTGTTTTCATCTTTTCTTTTCCGGAGTTCAAATTTTCTCGGTCATTTCATCGGAACCTCCATCTATATCATTGCAAGGCTCATCTTATTCTTTCATCCTTCATTCTATCTCATCATCCTTTGTCTCTGGAGTTCTTCACGGTGGTTCTTCATGATTTAATTCATTCTTCAAGTCTTCATCAAGATTTTGTTGGTGGAGTTCAAGTATCTTTTCTTCTCGCGTCTCGAAGTGTAATTAATTCTCCATATTCTTTGGAAGTGGAGTTTTGCATTTCCTCATTCTTCTCAGCTATCCAATCATTTCCATCTGTGGCCGGTTATCACCTTATGATCTTGAGATGTTACCTATAAGACCACAACAACCTTATTCTTTCGTTGTTGATTTTCTCAACAACTCCATTCAATCTTTCCTTCTAAGTTCTTTTCATTCAATTCTTTCAATTCTTCCAGTGGCATTGCATTGTTCATCTCGTCAAGTGCCATCTCATCGGGTGAAGCTCGTGTTTTATTCCTCCATGTTCCAGCCGGGGTGCTGCCTAAATCTTTTCAGTCTTATCCGTTTCTTATCTCGTTCTAACTGGAGTGGTTTCATAGTGTATCTGATTCCGTGAGCTTTCGATTCTCGACATTCTCGTCGTTCCTCTCTTCTTCTCGAGTGCTCTCGATTCTTTGTTTCTTCTCTTGAGTTCTTGTTTCACCTCATCCATTTTCCCTTCCGTCTCGGTCCTAAGATGTCGGGACGAGATCTCTTGTTAGTGGAGGAGTGTTGTAAAGCCCCGGATCCAATGCGCCAGGTGTCTGCCAGTTATTCGCCGTCCTTGCCATGTCATTTGCTTATGTGTTGCATTTTGCCATGTCATCATCTGCATTTCATCCGCATGTTTTCCAAAACTTGCATCCGTTCGGGTCCTCTCGGTTCTCTCCGTTGTCCGTTCGGAGTCCAGACCTCTCGCGCACGCCCATCGCCCCCTCTCAGACTTTTTTTCGTGAGCGGGAGAAAAACATTCTCGAAGTGGGCCAAGATTTGCCGAGTGGCCTTGGTAAAGCACCGACAGGCCGCCAGTTAAATTTTGTTCCATTTGGAGGTCGTTTGATGCCCCAATGGTTAACCGGGTAACTGTAAAAGCCCTCTTTGTGTTGCAGCCGCACACCCCTCCAAAGTGGCCCTACAACCCATCCAAAACCCCTCCATGCTCTCGGTCGTTCGATCATGATCGCGTGGCCGAAAACCGCACCCCATTTGGACTCTCCTAGCTCCCAGAATCTATAAATATGTGCCTCCCTCCGAAATTCGCGGATGAAACCCTAGTCATCTTTCTCCCGCCGCCGCCGGACACGTCCATGATGGCCGGACGCATCCGCCCCGCTTCCCCCATCCAACCGCAGCGCGCCACGTGGCCTGCCGCCGTCCCACCACAGCCACGGCCCGTGGAGCCCATCCGGGGCCCGCGCGAGCTTGTCCGCGCCGCCGCCCGTCCCG